>NC_092126.1:4318172-4555672 GCF_043159975.1 Macaca nemestrina
TCCCTGCTTCCCTCCTTCCTTCCTTCCTTCCTCCCTCCCTCCCTCCCTCCTTCCCTCCTTCCTTCCTTCCTTCCTCCCTCCTCCCTCCACCCTCCCTCCCTCCCTCCTTCCTTCCTTCCTTCCTTCCTTCCTTCCTTCCATCCTCCCTCCCTCCCTCCCTCCCTTCCTTCCTTCCTTCCTTCCTTTCTTCCTCCTCCCTCCCTCCTCCTCCCTCCTCCTCCTCCCTCCTTCCCTCCTTCCTCTCCTTCCTCCTCCTCCTCCTTCCTTCCTTCCTTCCTTCCTCCCTCCCTCCTTCCTCCCTCCCTCCCTCCCTCCTTCCCTCCTTCCCTCCTTCTTCTACCTTCCTCCCTTCCTCCTTCCTCCCTCCCTCCCTCCTTCCACCTTCCCTCCTTCCCTCCTTCCTTCCTTCCTTCCTCCTTCCTTCCTTCCTTCCTCCTCCTCCTTCCTCCCTCCCTCCTTCCTTCCCTCCTTCCTTCCTTCCTTCCTCCCTCCCTCCCTCCCTCCCTCCTTCCCTCCTTCCTTCCTTCCTTCCTTCCTTCCTTCCTCCCTCCCTCCTCCCTCCTTCCCTCCTTCCTTCCTTCCTTCCTCCCTCCCTCCCTCCCTCCTTCCTCCTTCCTTCCTTCCTTCCTCCTCCCTCCCTCCCTCCCTCCTTCCTCCTTCCCTCCTCCCTCCTTCCTCCCTCCCTCCCTCCTCCTTCCTCCTCCCTCTCCTTCCTTCCTTCCTCCCTCCCTCCCTCCCTCCCTCCTTCCCTCCTTCCTCCTTCCTTCCTTCCTCCTCCCTCCCTCCCTCCTTCCCTCCTTCCCTCCTTCCTTCCTTCCTCCCTCCCTCCCTCCCTTCCTCCCTCCCTCCCTCCCTCCCTCCTCCCTCCTTCTCTCCTTCCTCCTTCCCTCCTTCCTTCCTTCCTTCCTTCCTTCCTCCCTCCTCCTTCCTCCCTCCCTCCTTCCCTCCTTCCCTCCTTCTTTCTTCCTTCCTCCTTCCTTCCTTCCTCCCTCCCTCCCTCCTTCCACCTTCCCTCCTTCCCTCCTTCCTTCCTTCCTTCCTCCTTCCTTCCTCCTCCCTCCCTCCCTCCCTCCCTTCCTCCCTCCCTCCCTCCCTCCTTCCTTCCTTCCTTCCTCCTTCCTTCCTTCCTTCCTTCCTTCCTTCCTTCCTTCCTCCCTTCTCCCTCCCTCCCTCCTTCCCTCCTTCCTTCCTTCCTTCCTCCCTCCCTCCCTCCCTCCTCCCTCCTTCCTTCCTTCCCTCCCTCCCTCCCTCCTTCCTTCCTTCCTTCCCTCCTTCCCTCCTTCCTTCCTTCCTCCCTTCCTCCCTCCCTCCCTCCTTCCCTCCTTCCTTCCTTCCTTCCTCCCTCCCTCCCTCCCTCCCTCCTTCCTTCCTTCCCTCCCTCCCTCCCTCCTTCCTTCCTTCCTTCCCTCCTCCCTCCTTCCTCCCTCCTCCCTCCCTCCCTCCCTCCCTCCCTCCCTCCCTCCTCCCTCCTCCCTCCCTCCCTCCCTCCCTCCCTTCCTTCCTTCCTTCCTCCCTCCCTCCCTCCCTCCCTTCCTTCCTTCCTTCCTTCCTTCCTTCCTTCCTTCCTTCCTTCCTCTCCTCCCTCCCTCCCTCCCTCCCTTCCTTCCTTCCTTCCTTCCTTCCCTCCTCCCTCCCTCCCTTCCTCCCTCCCTCCCTCCCTCCCTCCTTCTCTCCTTCCCTCCTTCCCTCCTTCCTTCCTTCCTTCCTTCCTCCCTCCCTTCCTTCCTCCCTCCCTCCCTCCCTCCTTCCCTCCTTCCCTCCTTCTTTTCTTCCTTCCTCCCTTCCTTCCTTCCTCCCTCCCTCCCTCCTTCCCACCTTCCCTCCTTCCCTCCTTCCTTCCTTCCTCCTTCCTTCCTTCCTTCCTTCCTTCCTTCCTTCCTCCCTCCCTCCCTCCCTCCCTTCCTCCCTCCCTCCCTCCCTCCTTCCTTCCTTCCTTCCTTCCTCCCTTCCTCCCTCCCTCCCTCCTTCCCTCCTTCCTTCCTTCCTTCCTCCCTCCCTCCCTCCCTCCCTCCCTCCTTCCTTCCTTCCCTCCCTCCCTCCCTCCTTCCTTCCTTCCTTCCCTCCTTCCCTCCTTCCTTCCTTCCTCCCTTCCTCCTCCCTCCCTCCTTCCCTCCTTCCTTCCTTCCTTCCTCCTCCCTCCCTCCCTCCTCCTTCCTCCTTCCTTCCTTCCTTCCTTCCTCCCTCCCTCCCTCCTCCCTCCTTCCCTCCTTCCTTCCTTCCTCCCTCCCTCCCTCCCTCCTTCCCTCTTCCCTCCTTCCTTCCTTCCTTCCTCCCTCCCTCCCTCCCTCCCTCCTCCTTCCCTCCTTCCCTCCTTCCTTCCTTCCTTCCTCCCTCCCTCCCTCCCTCCCTCCCTCCTTCCCTCCTTCCCTCCTTCCCTCCTTCCTTCCTTCCTTCCTCCCTCCCTCCGTCCCTCCCTCCCTCCCTCCTTCCTTCCTTCCTTCCTTCCTCCCTCCCTCCCTCCCTCCTTCCCTCCTTCCCTCCTTCCCTCCTTCCTTCCTTCCTCCCTCCCTCCCTCCCTCCCTCCTTCCCTCCTTCCTTCCTTCCTTCTCCCTCCCTCCCTCCCTCCCTCCGTCCTCCTCCCTCCTCCTTCCTTCCTTCCTTCCTTCCTTCCTTCCTCCCTCCTCCCTCCCTCCTTCCTTCCTTCCTCCCTCCCTCCCTCCCTCCTTCCTTCCTTCCCTCCTCCCTTCCTCTCTGCCTCCCTTCCCCCTCCCTCCCTCCCTCTCTCTTTTTACTTTCTGTAATTCAAAGGTGGCAGGAATGACTTGACTCATTAGACCATACATTTTTTTCAGAAATATATTTCTGAAAATATATTCTCTGTTTTGTATGTTTTCTCTGTTTTGTCTCTGTTTTGTATGTTTTTCCTGGGTAATACAGATTTCTAAAAACATTGAAAGAGTAAAGCCTTTTGTGGAAGTCCATTCATAAAATGTCCAAGAAGAATTCATCACAGAAACTTCAACCAATCTTTTTAAAAAGTAGACTCCAACAACTCCCTTCAGATGGGTACTATTATCTTGATTTTACAGATGAAGCTTAGAAAAGTTAAGCAATTTGCTCAGGGTCAATAGCCAGCAAAGCAACAGCATCAAAACTTAGATCCAGTTTTATCAGAAAGCTCTAGTTACAGTCTTTTATTTTTATTTATTTATGTTTTTTGAGATGAAGTCTCACTCTGTTGCTCAGGCTAGAGTGCAATGGTGCAATCTCTGCTCACTGCAACCTCCATCTCCTGGGTTCAAGCTATTCTCCCTGCCTCAGCCTCCTGAGTAGCTGGGATTACAGCCACCACACCAGGCTAATTTTTGTATTTTTAGTAGACACAGGATTTCACTATGTTGACCAGGCTGGTCTTGGACTCCTGACCTCAGGTGATCTGCCTGCCTGCCTTGGCCTCCCAAAGTGCTGGGATTACAGGCATGAGTTCCCACACCTGGCCTCTAGTTACAGTCTTTAACTATGTGTGATTGGAAAGCCCATAGCAGGTCCTTGAGGCCGGCCCTGCAGGAGACAGGACACCACGGTGCAACATTTGCCACAGTATTAGACCAAAAGGCTTGCAGAGTTTGCAAATTGCTGCATGAAAGAGAATTCTTAATGGAGGCCAGGGCAGCCGTCTTCCTGGAAAAATGGCAAAGGAGAAATTGGACACATTGGAGTAAAAAATACAAAGAAGATGGTTAATGAAGGGAATTACGGCGGTCCCTTCCTTCCTCAAAGACTTTAGGAACTCCCCGTGTGGTGGGTCAGTTTCAGTGATTGCAAAAGGCTATGGAGTTTCTAGGGCTACAGAGGAGGAAGAGTGGGTCCCAGCAAGATGGAAGTGAACTACGAGAGGCTCTACCATGGTATAGAAATAGGATCTCAGGAACCAAGAGGATGAGCCTCAGGCATGGAAGGGCTTGAAGAGGAGAAAGACATGCCAGTGGATTGCCAGGGAATGGGCACACTTTGGTTTCAGATGCCAACCCCTCTCAGGTGCATGGTGAATTCTCCCTGTTAACTGAGCGCCCTATTGCAACTGCAAACAGCGCTCTTGGGAACGGAGGCTGGGCTGAGGGGACAGAGTGCTTTCTGGTTCGGTGGAACAGATTCTTTAAGCCAGTGGCTTTCTTACTTTTTTGGATCATGACTCACAGTGAGGAGTATCTTTTCTAATACAAACCAGTGACCCAAACACATAGAGACAGTCGCCAACTTACAGTGGTTCCATATAGGATGTTTCAACTTTAAAATGGCACAAAAGTGATATGCATTCAGCATGGTCCTTGGGTTACATCTGGATGAACCCATCATAAATTGAGGAGCATCTGTATGAGACTGAAGAATTTCATGGTATAATTTTTACCCTTACTATGCAAGATGCACTCAAGTATTTCCTATCCTCTTCTATTCATTTAAGCAAAATTACAGATTGATCTCTCAATCCACTAATGGGTCATGGCTTACTGAGTGAAAAATCACTGTTCTGAGTTGCACCACGTATCTACAAGAGGAAGTAGTCACTTGGGCCCCTTTGAGCCACAATCAACAGCATAGAAGTTGCATATAGAATAGTTTTTCTTTTTAGGGAGAAGAGACTAAAAAGTAGATGTGTTAATCCTGGTTAACCTCTGCCCCTGTAGCCTGCAAATAACTTCCCCTGTAGTGGATTTGGTATTGTCCAGGATGTGGTTCTGTAAGGCCAGGATTGGAAGCCCATTTCAAATATGTGCGGAAGTTTCTTGAATACCGCTGTAAGCTCAGTCTTGCCGAGATAGGGCGTCATCCCTCACGAGCTTCCCAGGACCCCTTGGCTGTGCACACAAAGAGAACCAGGCTTTTCTTGTTTGGGCCTTTGCTCCTTCCTATTTGATTGAATTTGAAGAGGAACTGTTTGCCTTCGGCCACACATCCTGAATCATAATCAGGATGCTGCTGGCACAGAAAACCTGCTCCCACCCTTGCCTGAAATAACTGAACAGGGAAGTAGAGTTCCTCCCCTCTCCAACCTTAAAGAAAGAGGCTCATAATTTATTGTGTGCTGGCAATACATCAAAAGTCAGTCCAGTCACTTACAGTAAAATCAAGGAGGACAGAACAATGAATAGAGAGTGGGGTTAAAACACCTCATTAAAAAGAACAAATTGTTCAGTTGACACCTATTCTGGTGTCATATTTGTTAGCCAGAGTCCAGTGGCCTTTGGAGATGCTTCCCTGGCTGTGGGATATGAAAAAGACATAAAGCCACACTCTCAGCTTTTTCAGTTTTTCAATTCAGCACACACGCTTCGCTCCAAAGATGTATCAGGGACCCCGTGACGAGGGGATATTAGTTGTCTAGGACTGTGCTGCTGCAACAAATCACTATAAATTTGAGAACTTAAAACAACAAAAATGTATTTGCTTTCAGTTCTGGACCAGAAATCTGAACCCAAGGTGTTGGCAGGGCCACACTCCCTCTGAAGGCTCTGGAGGAGAAGCCATCTGTTGGTCCCAGCTTCTGGCGGCCCCAGGCATCCCTTGGCTTGTGACTGCGTCATCTCAATAGCTGCCTCCTCCTTCACAGGGCGTTTTCCTTCTCTTCGAGTGTCTCTTCTCTGTGTGTCTCTTAGCAGATATTTAGCATTGGATTTAGGGCCCACCTGGATAATGCAGGCTGGTCTTCCTGGAGATCCTTAACCTTATTATCGTGTGCCCCTAAGAATGAAGGCCTTTGTCATAATAACAAGCAAATTACATCCAAGAATATGAACAGTAATTCGGTAGAATCTATTATCAAGACTCGTTTTACTATAACAAACAATCACAGAGAAGGGTGACGCTATGGTTGATGTTACGGTGTCTACAATTTTCAAATGTTTTGGCAGAAATATAGAGAAGTCTACGATCACAAAAGTGTGAAGAATTGTTAAGTCTAGGTAGCAGTTACATGGAAGTTCATTGTTCTATTCTTTTGACTTTGTTTAATGCTTGAAATTATTCATAATTAAAAACTTGGGGGAGGGTGGGGGAAGAAATTCTTGAAGCAAACTTTCTTGACCTATCTTTCATAGGTTCTACGAGGGTTGGGGTGGAGGGGTTTCAGGGACCAGGAAGCTTCCAAATTTATATTAGAGCTTTTGTGGTGCCCGCGTGCTAGCGTGTGTGTTTTTCTTTCATTTTCTGGGGGAAAAGTTGATTGTAGCATTGTTCAGTACAGTGAATAAGAGCATGGAATTCAGGCAAACCTTGTTTAGGGTCTTGAGTTTGCCTCTTACTAGCACTATGACATTGACAAACTTGTTTAATGCCTTGAACCAATTTTCTCATCTGTGAAGTGGGGATAGTAACAATTCCCATCTCATTGGGATATTGAAAGGAAGAAGTAAAAATATACCTTTCACAATGGCTACATTTATCAAGGGCTTTCTGCATTTAGAGCACTGTTTAAAGCATTTTTAGATGTGACCATCTTATTGAATTCTCGTAACTCTGTGAGCTAGGTCCTAGAATCACCATTTTGCATATAAGAGAACTGAGGCACAGAGAAGTTGAGTAACATGCCCAAGGTCATACCACGATTAAATACAAGAGCTGGGATTTGAACTGAGCAAGCCAAATCCTCTATCTGGTATCTTTACATCCCACTTTGCACAGTGTCTTGCCCGTGGTGAGCCCATCGGTTAATGTTTGTGTGACGGCATGTAGGAAATCCCTGGTAAACGCTTTTGCTGAATGACATCAGGAATTTCTTTCCAGGTTGTCAGTTAGAAGGGTGCTAAATGTGTTCCTGTTGTGGATGACAAAACGTGCTTGTTTAGAAAAGAGACATATTTTATGAGGCTAATGTCCAGTCCTTTGAAATAATAGCTTTAAAGCTCACGTTTGAACAAGCTAGTGGAAAAAGGGTTAGTCTAGTGAAGACTTCTGCTCCCGTTCCAATCAGCTGCTGAGGTTGGGCTGTAGCCAGATTGATGACTCTTCTCCCATATGCAAGAGGGCGAAGCACTAGGGTGTTACCAGGAATTGAGACCTGGACGGGCTGCAGGACTGGGCACCCAGCCGAGTCACACCCAATCGGTGGGCGCTTGCCAGCTTCGGGCCTAGGCTGTTGCCCCTGAGAGACTGGGCAGGGCCGGCAGCTCTTTGCTTGCTGATTCTCTCATCTCCCAGAGCAACAGCCTGGTGCAGACTGTGTTCACCCGTGGGAATGTTCCTCCCGCATCAGCAGGGCCTGCAGTGCCCCAGGGTGTGGCCATGTGCTCCTTTGGGCTCATACAGATGTCTGTACTCAGAGGACGCCACTGTGCCATCGTGGGTTCAGGGCTGAAGTGCAGGACAGGGGCTGCTCGCTTTGAGTCTCAACTTTTGGGGCCCTTCACTGGGCTCTTGCTGAATGCATACAGTATTTAAAGGCGGGGGCAGGGGGCATTTTAAGACTGTTAGTGTGTCAATACTCATAGAAAGAGATTAGAGACTTTGGTTCTAAAATAAACTCTCTGATTTGTTACACAGATTTGTGGAATTCACGTTTTCTCCTCTCCAGGCCTCAACTTCCCCATCTGGAAAATTAAAATAACTCCAGTCCTATCCATATCACTGGATTATGCTGAGAACTGAATGAGATGATCAGCATAAAAATGGTCAGTAAACTGCAAGACACTACGCAGAAGCAAGCAGCCATTTTTTTCATGCAGTTAGGTCTTACAGCCCTGGCTCCTTCCAGCTGCTCCCCTGTGGGAAGACTCTGTCCATGGCCAGCCTTGAAGGGCCGGGGTTGGATTTGCTTCAAAGAGGTGGCTGGATTCCCAACCTGAGGTGCCCTCAGGGGTCTCTAAGCGGAAGGAGGAGCCCAGGAGCAGGTGTTAGAGGCTCAGGGACTCAGCCCCTTTGACCAGGCTGAGAGCCTCCCTCCGTTTCCAGCCTGGGTGGGTTGAGATCTCATTTTAGTTAGGTGGGAACTAAATGTTTCCTGACTCGGCGCCCCTCAGTGTTCCATGGTGTGCCTTGTGAACTTTCTTTCTTTGGCCGTGCTTATTAGGGGTGAGGGGCACCCTTGGGAGGTGAAAAGTACAACTGTATACAGAACTGAAGATGGGGCAGAGGCCCTGATAAGGCTCCATCTCAGCACAGGAAGGACCAAAGTGGAGAGGAAGGAAGGAGGGAAGGGTGACACTGACCGAGTGGCAGCCACAAGGGACTCTGATATCCTCACCATGGATTTTTGCAAGGAACAAAACAAATTTTTCAGATGAATTTTTTTGTGGGGGGCAGATAAGGGGTAGCTCGGGAGTTGTTTTCCATGTGACTAAACATTGTAGCAAGGGCCTAGCACTCTGTGTGTGTGTGTGTGTGTGTGTGTGTGTGCGCGCATGCATGGAGACACAGCTGGTGTCGCACCAGAACAGTCTTCTGACGGCTACAGAGTGGTGGAGGGAGGGAGGCCTGGCCCGGGAGTTCCACACTCTCTTCTAACCTGAGCATGTCCCCAGGTCACTGGCTAGGAGAGTGGCGGACTGGAACTCATGTCACAGAAAGTAAAGGGACTGAGGGATGTTGAGCTTGGAACATTAGACTTCATGTACCTGGAGGGAGTCTCATGGGGAAAAGTACACTTCCCACCCCCAACTCTTCCTGCTCTTCTCCTAGTCTCCAGGGAAGAGTTTGGCTGAATATGGGGTGAGCTTTCTATAAGTCAACATACCTGAGAGTGGCGAGGCAGAAACTGGCTAACTACAGGAAGCAGCCCGTGTGGAGGGGATTCCGGGACAGGCGGGGTTGGCCTGGATGATCTCCCTCCACAACCAGAGGCTGCCATGTCAAGGGAAGATTCTGCAGGGTTATGGTGTCATTCCTACCTGAGGTTCCTGCAGCCGCACTGCCAGAGCATCCTCCACCGTGGAAATACCCCTTAGGACGGCTGTGCTGGATCTTTCCCCACAGCAACAAGCCTTCGAGGTGCTGTAAGGTGCCCTCTGGTTTTGCTGGGAGGGCAGGATGGCCCACATCTGTCATTCATTTTGGTTTCTGACCAGCCCTCTTTTTCATGTTTCCTATTCCTTCCTTATCCTCAATTTGTTGCTCTTGGCACAAGAGTTTGTGTGGATTTGTTCATAACAATTACCCTCTGCCTTGAGAAACATGTGGAATGTTTTAGGGATATTTTTATAAATCTTGGGGCATATTTTTATGGCTGGAAATTAACCAGGGAACTGCAAACATACGGGGTTGCTTATTCAGCTTTACATCCTGAAGAGAGCTGCCTCCCTGCCTCCTACTTTCGTATCCTAGCTCTTTGGACCATATGCACTTCCTTGGACTGGGTCCTTCCTTCCTGACATGGACATCGTGGTTACTTGCAGCTCTGAGTAAGTAACCAAGACTATCGCTAAGTCTTCGGGTCTTCTTCTTACTTCCTAGATGCAGTCATTCTTGATTTTCTTTTTCTTACTTCAGTCCTTGCCTCTTCCCGTTTCCCATATTTCCTCCTTCTTAGAAATCTCTACTCTTGGAGCTGACGGTACCTGCCCATCCCAGTGTTTACACCTTCTCCCTGACGGGCTCATGTGGATTATGGATATTGAGGGAAGTGGGCTTTAGGTCCCTTTGAAGTGTCTTAGTTCTTTTAATTTCCCAAGTTCTTTTGGGAAATGAGTTGACAGGATGATACATTCCAACAAGCATTGTCTTCCTCAAACATGATTGTAAAGCCCTGGTCCATTTCCACATTTTACGCATTTTGATCATTCTTTTTTTTGAGATGGAGTTTTGCTCTTGTTTTCCAGGCTAGAGTACAATAGCATGATCTTGACTCACTGCAACCTCCGCCTCCTGGGTTCAAATAATTCTCCTGCCTCAGCCTCCTGCGTAGCTGGGATTACAGGTGCCCGCCATCACGCCCGGCTAATTTTTGTATTTTTAGTGGAGACAAGGTTTCACCATGTTGGCCAGGCTAGTCTCGAAGTCCTGACCTCAGGTGATCCACCCGCCTCAGCCTCCCAAAGTGCTGGCATGAGCCACTGCGTCCGGCCTGATCATTCTTTTCAGATTCCAACACGAAGTCATTTTTCCGGTTCCTCTTATTTTAAACTTAAAATGCTAACGCCTGAGGAAAACTGTCTGAATCTTGCATGCCATCCTACAAGGTTCTGTGTATTAGTCCACGCCTCCACATTAGCAGTGACTACCTGAAAGGCACGGAGGACGAAGAAATCAATCCCACAGCTTCTTGCATTCAGGTGCTCAGAGTCAAGGAAAGTGATGTCGGCCCACCAAGGCTTGGATTCGGCTTATGTGGAGGAGGGGCAGAGGTGGTGGTGAAGTCTTCTTGGCTAAGACAGTGAAATCTCAGGGGGGTCTTAAAGTACAGGAGTTAGACTTTGCTAGGGAGACAAGGCTATTATGGGCCAAAGAACACTGTTGGGAAAAGAAGGGATTATAAGAATAACGCTATGTTTAGAGATCAAAGAGCAGCTGGGGGTAAGTGGATGTAGTAGAGGGGGTGGGAGCAGAGAGAGGAGGAGTGATTGGGAAGTCGTGTCTCTCATAAGGAGCCTTGGGAGTCATGTGCAGAAGTGTGGACTTTGTTGATGAAAATCATTGATCTCTACAAACCCCTCACTTCACCATGACCTTTATGTAGGACTTCCCTGCCCACTGACGGATTCGTCATCTCATTGTGAGATGCTCTGAAAGACCTGCATGAGTGTGTGTTTTAGAAAAATCCTTCACGCTGCAACATGGAGAACAAACAGAAATAGCAGTAGGCCAGTCACAAGGAAATGCACTCAGACAATTTTGCAATAATCCGGTTGAGAACTGTGTCTATGAAACCAGCTGCGTCTGTCTCATGGAGTGCCTGTCGGTACTGCCCTGCCACAGCCTGTGACGTGGGTTTCACCTGGAGCCCAGACAACCTCTGCCTTGACTCCTGGTCTTTGTGTTCACTCACCACCGCCCTTATCAGGACCTGTTGTTTAGAGAGGACTTGACTGCAGTTTTATCGCCCAGACGGTCTGGAGCATTCCCCTCGGGACAGACATACCAGAGAAATGGCAGGATATATGAAGTGTGGCCTCAGGTCACTGGTGGATGAAATGCTTAGAGGGAAACAGGTTCTCTGTGTCTTAGCCTGAGTTCAGGTCAGGCTTACCATTTCTGGATGTCAAATGCAGTCCTTATAACCATCCTTGTGTGATGGGATGGCGTGGATCCCATCCCATCTGATGGGATGCATCAGTGGAGCAGGGAGGCCTGCCTATGTTTCTGTGAACACCAAGGTTTCCTGTTCATGGCGTGGGATGACTTCGGACGTGTTTCTGCAGGGTTTTAGGCTATGCCTTGGTAGGTTCCTATATTACTTCACCCAGCTGAACATCTGCTGGTGCCATCCTGAGGGATGCTAGAAGCTCCCGTGTACTCTGCAGGCTTCTACCTCCGAGAGACCAAGACCTGACCTGTCATCCCAGACCTTCCCTCTGGACTTTGCCTCCAAAGGTTTAAAGCAGTTTCTGCCTGTATGTCCTAGATGTTCAGCAGAAAAAGATCTCCTCGTGTCCAGCACCTTTGGGGAAATCGGAGGCTCCACAATGCTCAGCAGTTTAACTTACTTCAGGTCTTCTCAGCATCTTTAATTTACGATATATATTAGGAATCTGCAAGAAGGGGTAAGAGTGGAATAGTCCATTTCCCACACCCATTTGACCACGGAACTTCCTCCACTTCTGGCCTTGGCAGAGGTTCCTCCCCTGGGGAAGAGGAAGCACAGCTAAGGGCCCAGCCTGGTCTGGAGGAGATGCTGAGGGCAGCCAAGCTTGGTCTCCTAGACTTTGGGGGTAGGCGGGTGGTTCAGGATGAGGGTCAGCAATGTCTGGACTTGCCTAGGGCAGTCCGAGCTCACACAGGTTGCGCCAGTATAATTATAATCAACTCCCTCTTTTTTCTCCCCAAAGGGTCCTGGTTTGGGGCATCCATTCTATGATCCTGGCCATAGTCACCGCAGACCTCGGGTCCCGCCACTTGGCATTTTGAAGCCCAGACGGCAGCTCATTGTTAAATTCTGCCCCTGCCCATAACATAGTCTGATGTCACCCTTTGACTCACCACTTGCTCTCTGACAACCTCTGATATTTGCCACTGGGTCCCAGATTCTTTCCCCTTTATTCAGCCACCATACTCAGCCTGGCGAAATGCCTCACCTTTTCAAAAATAATTCTGCAAGGGGTTGCCCCTAAGACCCACAAACCTTTTGCGGTAGGTATCTCTTCACAATGTCTCAGTCACAGCTTTTCTGGGCCTCCTCAGTGCGTGAACTTTTGGAGGCCTGTTGCTGAGTTGTTTGTCTGTGTCATTCTTTCTCTTTGTTCTCTCGTCTCTTCTTATTCCTGCTACTGAAACAGCCACCTTCTGCTGTTAGATGCTCCGAAGGGATTTGTGTTGTAAAATATCAGGAAACCATCCTCATGAGAGAAATAAAAGAGGAAAAAGGCCAGCTGGGCGTGGTGGCTCACACCTGTAATCCCAGCACTTTGGGAGGCCGAGGCAGGTGGATCACCTGAGGTCAGGAGTTCAAGACCAGCCTGGGCAACATGATGAAACCCTGTCTATACTAAAAACACAAAAATTAACTGGGCATGGTGGCGGGCGCCTATAATCCCAGCTACTCGGGAGGCAGAAGCAGGAGAATTGCTTGAACCCAGGAGGCAGAGGTTGCAGTGAGCCGAGATTGTGCCATTGCACTCCAGCCTGGGCAACAAGAGTGAAACTCCATCTCAAAAAAAAAAGCAAAGAAAAGAAAAGAGAAAAAAAAAAAAGAAAAGAAAAGAAAAAGAAAAAGGCCAAGCAGGCAAGAAACCAAGTAGATTTAGGGAGATCACAGAATTCATTGAGAAAAATAAGAGAATTACAAATTAAAAAAAAAATTTCGAAGGGGTAAGTAATAGCCTATTGAATTTGACTTTAACTGTTGTTCACTTTTTAAAAAGTACTTCTTTTGGTAAATTAACTGTCAAAATGTCAGTGGTTGGCTTTCCAAAATTCTTCAGTTGGAAACTCAAAGTGGAAAGAAGATTCATGGAAGAAATGCTTTATTTTTATTTGACATGAGTAAATGGTGAGAATTATCTTTAATATTTGCAAAAGCCTCAAAAAATCACCAGTGAAAAACACAAAAGGAAACTAGTGATCAAGTATTTAGGATCTCTTTTTTATTATAGACTGTTTTGGATGTAAATCCTACACACCCAAGTCTTCTCTGGTTTTAAATGTCCCAGGCAATAGAGTTGCCACATTTTCTTCACGGATATTTTGTTTAATGTTCTTAAGTATATCCGGGACAGACTCTTAACTCCCTGTCTCTCTCTCTCCAAATAAACAAAAAAGAAACTATTTTGCCTTTTAAATTTCATCTACTAAAAAGTTGCTCAAGCTCTAAATCTTAAAGATTAACTGTCCCTTTAAATAACCATTTTGTGCTTTTTTCCGCCCCTCCTCAGCTGTATAGCTTTGCTTTGCCTTCTTTAGAGGATGTGGAAGAAGTATTTTTTCCTCTTGATTCTTTTGAAAGTATGGGTTTATTTGGCTTTAATACTGTCATTTAGACTTTTCTTATATGTTTGTGTTTATGGTAGTTTCAAATTGTCCTTCGTACCATAATTTTCAGCTCATTTGCCTGTTGTAGAGTCTTCATGATGATTTTTCTCTGACCAAGCTAAACAAGAATCAAACCAGAACCCAATCTCAAAAAATCCAAGACAACCGAGCACATTGACTAGTTTCATTGTCTATGCGTCCCTCTGATTCTCAGATAACTGACTGAAGTTTCTTTCCTATTGTTTATCTTTTTAAAAAAATATACCTATGCATATCAACCTGTATCAGTATTTCAAGTTTTGTTTCAGAAGATGCTTCAATTCCATTATGTAAATCATGACTTAAAAATGTAAAAGAAATATTTGTACATAGACATTCAAATCAAACCTTGATTCCACAAGCTCCTCCTTATTTTGTTGACTTTATTTTTAAGAGGGAAGGCCATTTAATTAAAAAAATTCTCCTTTCTTTCCTTTTTTCCCTGCTCCCTTCCCCCACCCCTCTGATTATCTCCTAGGACCAGGAAGTTTATATGTAAACAGAAGCCGTAATCAGACCCCTGACCTCCTCTGGGCTTTCAACCCAGTGTTTCCACAGAGGGATTAACCCCAAATACCAACTTGCTCTCAGAGGCAAAATTGTTCCCCAGGCGGGTATCTCCAAAGGTTTTTCTTCTCTCTAGGCTTTCTTTCACCCTGCAAATAAGTCTCCTCAAAGGGAGGCTTAAAGGCAGTCGCTGGAAAGCAAATTGCCAGGCAGGCTGGAGCCAGAGCGAGGCTAAGAATTCTCTGGACCCTCAAGGCCCTTACTCTGTCCTGCCTGTGTTGGCCGAGTGATTGTGTTGCCTTCCAGATGCATGGGTGCTATGGGAAAGAGCTAGGTTGCTGTGTGTGTGCGTGTGTGTGTGTGTGTGTGTATGCACGCACGTGCACACCTGCTCTTGGGTTTACACACTGGGAGTCTCATGGACTGCTGGGCCTCATCTTGGCTGCCCGGGCATCTCAGGGATGCTGGCAGGGAGGGGCTTTGGGAGTGGTTGGGTATTCGTGCTCCCCTCTCAGGGGAGACAGGAGCAATAGCACTGGCCTGTTGTACAAAACCACAGCTGTGCGCCTACAAGGGGAATGTTTGCAAGCCGTTCTGTTTTATTCTTCGCTGCAGGTCTTATAATGTCCACTCAGGAGGGAACGCTTTGAACCGGGCATTGAGCTCTGGGCCAGATTCCAAGTCAGTCTAAAAACAGTCTGAGCTGCCCGCTTCCCCCACACCCCGGCAACTCCGGTCCCCTACTTGCTGGGCAGAATGGGTAAAAGAGTGGGTTCTCACTTCTGCCTGCCCCTCCCTCCTGTAGGGTCCCCACACTGCCTGAACAGCCCTGTGCTAAGCCAAGGCATGGACCAGACCAGATTTTCTTATGGCAGAACATCTTCTCCCCATCTGGACCCCAACACGTTCTCACCAGAGAGACAAAGTATCCGTATTTTAAAGGCTCCACGTAGCGTGTCCAGAAATTTCCCATGTTCTTCAGAAGGGCAGGGGTGGGGAAAGGGCCTGATGAGGCTACGGACTTAATAGCTCCTAACAGCTGTGGAAAGTGTGATGCAGCAGGAGCACCCAGACAGAAAATTAAAAAACTAATAAAGTCCTCAGTGTGGGGGCGCTGGCATCAGGACAGCCTTACTTCTCCAGACACCTAATAAAGAGACATTCCGGGACACTAACTCATAAGGGAAATCTGCAGGGGTCACCGAGAACAGTGGAGAGCAAACCATGGAAACACAGCAGTCACTCACATCGCTGTGGGGAACGTTCGTTTGCTTCTCCTCTGTTTTTCCCCTTTCCTTCAGTTTAGAAAAATGGCAGGGTGCTCAGGATCCAAATAAATACCACAAAAAGGGGTGATTCCAGAAGTCCTGGATGTAGAAACCTCACGTTCATGGCAGAATGAGTGTGAGACTGATGTTTGACACTTCCGGTGATGGTGGCTGCAGAGGGCGTTGAGATGGGACGGTGGTTTGGCTTCAGGAGGTCACAGAAGAAGGGGGTTTTCAGAATTGGGGTTTATCCAGCTGGATTTTGTGAAGCACCGTCCTTACAGTGGGTTTTCTTTTGTGGATTTTTCCACTGGGGAAACTTGGTTATTTTGGATCTGAGTTTTTTGTGGTCTGCTAGGTGATGGGTTGGTGGTTGAGACTTTTGGTTTTGAGGGGGCATTTATGTTATTTTGACTTGGTTCTCAAGTTTGGCTGTCTATCTGAAGAAAAAAATAAATGGTGACTTTGGGCATTCAGCCAAACCATTCATAGTCAGTTGTGGAGAGACTCCATTGAGTTGGTGGTACTTGTCTTCTCACACACATAATGTACAGGTGTAAAAGATGGAAGGAACGAAGCAGTCAGTTAAGAAAAGAGAATAAAAAGTTGTGAATAAAACAGATAAAACATCTGCAGTGTTGAGTTCAGTTCAGGTTTTTGAGAGAAGCTCAGGTTATTTATCACTTTCTGCCCATTATTCCAGCTAATCTGTAATCTGGAGACCAGCAGTCAAACCTGTTCCTTGACATTACCTGTCCACAGAAGTGTTTGCAACTGAGTAATGTCACATTTGCTCTGGAAGAATATAGTTTCATATTGTGCAAATTTGTGAAATGGCTTTTGCATATTGATCTTAAGAGAATCCCTGCACAGATTCTCTGAGGTCTCATTGTGTGAGGGCAAGAGAACGGGAGACAGGAGACCTGGGCCCAATCCCAGCGAGCACTGCCCCTAACGAGACTGGGCTGCTCGGACAAGTCACTTACCCTGCAGGACTCAGCTTCTCGTTCTGAAGGACGAAGGGAGTGAGACATAACTTCTAAGGCCTCTGGCTGCTCCCACACACTGAGCTCCTGAGGTTGGAAGATTGGTCTCTGCATTGGAGTTCCTGGCTCTCCTGGCTTTCCATTAGTTGTGGCTTGGCAGAGGCCAAGCTGCAGTGTCTGGGTGTGATGCAGGAGAGGTCTGTGGTTATGTGAGCAAAGTGAAATATGGGCTTTTGAACTTCTCAAGTTCAGCAACCCTCTTTTGGCCTTTACTCTTTCTCTCTGGGTTTCTTTCTGTCTCTCTGTTTTCATTAAAAAAGTTTTTTTTCCTCCATGAGAATAGTCCCACGTTTTAAAAAAAGAGTAATGTTTCTGTGGGGTGGGAATAGGCTACCTTCTAGTAGGGAACTCTCACCGAGGGAGGCCTGGGAGGTTGTGGCTCAATCTGGAAGGATGTAGACCAGTGCTTCTTAAAATTTGCAGCACATGAGAACCCCTTGAGCGTCGTGTTAAATCTGGATTCTGGCGCAGTAGGTTTGGGTGGGACATGGGTTCTGTATTTCCAGTGAGCCGCCACGTCATGCTCACCCATGGACCACACTTTTACTAACAAGGCCAGATGACCCCAAGTCAGGCCTCCCCTGGGCTCCTGCAGAGAGGAGAACTCACAGGATGGGGACACTGTAACCAGGTTCTTCAGCCTGGGGCTCTTCAGGCCTCTGGGTTCAGCTTAGGCCTAGAATGAACCTGCAAAGTCAGCTCTTAACATAGGGAATCTCGTTCCCTGGAAGGCTGGGCTGCCATAACCTGGCTGGGAATCAGACTTTATGGAGGTTCTTACTTTTGCTGTCTGACCCTTGAATGGTTTTCTTTTTTCTTTTTTTCCTTTCTCTTTCTTCCCCTGGCATTGGGAGAGGAAAAATTGGACTGTGGGGTAAAGGAGAACAATGCCTCAATTAGCTAGAAAGCTACAGTATTGAATTAAATGAGCCCCATGCTATGGCTCATTAACAACATCCTATTACTTAGCAAGTCTAGAACTAGTGTTTCAGCTAAATAAAGAAATGTAAATCATTTAATACACCTTTCTTAATTGAGCTGCACACCAGGGGCACCCTCCTAATGGTATTATGGCACCAATTACCTCATTAGAAGAGAAGAGCTGCTTTTATGACAGGTTTTGGAAATTAAAATGGCAGAGAAGTGTCTTTTAGGGGGAGTAATTCTGGGCTGGGTTGTGCTGAGCAACGAGCAGGGGCTGAAAGGGCACGTGGGGCCTGGGGACACAAGCAGGACGGTGACCCCTGTCTGGTCTGACCCCCACCTTGGGGATGAGATCTGAACTTACTCTTTGCATATTGTCTGGTCAAGAATGTAAGCCACAGTGGCTCTTGTACTTCAGTGTGTATAAAATCCACTGGGTAGGCTTGTTAGAAATTTAGATTCCAGGGCCCCACCCTAAGATTCTGACCCAGGAAGTCTGGGCTGGGCTCCAGCAAAACCATACTTGTAAATAAGACCTCTGGGAAACTCCCTTGTGGAAAACTCAAAGATGCTGTTCCGAGAAACACAATAGAGAGGGTCCCGATGATTTCAACCAAAACCCAACTACATGTCTGCAGATTCCTCTATTACTAAGGGTTTTACTCATCCCAAAGACCGGATTGAATGAGACTTATTTTGGTTTTCTTCTTCAGACACAGCACAGCTACCTTCCTCCTCTTCTCTCTGCTTAGCCTGCTTTGGTTGGTCCGTGGGGTAGAGCAGCAGGGCAAACGGGGATAACTGTTTGCTTGGATGTTCACTCGCTGTGTGATGCTGGGCAGGGCATTATACGCTTGGGGCTGCAGTTTCCTCACCTCAAAATGTGCGTGGTCAGGAAAAGTGTATGAACATGTTACTGATCAAGACACTTTGTCTTTTTTGCGACTCTGTTTTCCTTATCTATAAGATGAGAATGTTGCCCTTGATGAATTTGGCGAGTGTAAATAGGAACTGAGATTCTCTTTCTGGCAGCTTTTCATGGTTTCCTTTCTGTGGCAAGGAAAGGAAGAACTTCAACCTCCAGATTTTGTGTAAATATTGAATCTATAGCAATGGTTTTGTGGAGTGTTCCAGTTTCCTAGGCTGATGATTAATGTGGTTTTCTCTGTGAGTATTGAGCCTTCTCAAAAGGCTTTTGCTGCTATTCCTGTGAATTGCACAAAGGCAAAGTGTTAGTCCTGCTTTTTTCTCTATTGTCATGTGGAAGGGGGAGCAGATGCATTCTGCATTTCTCACAGGGCAGAAGAAGTGTCAGCTGACAGACATGTGGGGAGGCAAAATTGGCCTTAATCTGATGTGAATTTCCTGATAATTACAATGACCTCCCTGATCCCAGACCTTTGCTGGCTTTATATCGCCTATCACATCACGTACAGACTTCCCTGTTTGGCCTGCGTGTCTCCGTCATCTGGCTTCAGAAGGCTTTGTTAATCCTATATCCTCGAAGTAACTTGAATGGTGGGGCTTTAACTCACTTTTGTGATGCTCGCTCTCCAATCCACGTTTCCAACCAGGTCCTATTCCACATGTTCAACAGCCCACAGAGCTCCCCCAATGGACTATGCTGTCATTACTACCAACCCCCCAAAACATCCTCAGGCACATCCATCATCTTTCCCTTACCCTTGCTGCTCTTCCCATTGATCTCTAGTTCCGGTTGCAGAAGCGTGATCTAGGCTTAGGAAATGAAACATAGCTTGGAAGATCCCGAACCTCCTCATTTTATTAACTGCTCTATAGCTAGAATCTATTGCTTTGAAAGAGCTCAGAGTTTAATAGTCAAAAGAAATCTTTTCCAGTTCTTACAGCCCATACTGTTTGTTCTCCTTCCAAATCAACAATGAAACCTCTCCAGGCTTTATAGCTTTTGGGTCTGGTTAAATCTCATGTGTAGGAGAGAATGGTTTGTTGGCAGCACACGTGCAAACGGGGTGTGTAGACAGCATAAGCCTAGTGTAAATCCATGGTAGACGCGTGCCAAAGAAGCTCACATATGTCTGTGTTTATTAAGAAAAAGTGCAGCCTCTTAAATGAGCGAAGGTATTGTCCTGATCAACTCGCACTGATTGAAACATGCCTGGGGTGCTTCTTAACTTATTATTATATTATTGTATGTGTATTACCTTTCCGAGTTGTCAAAGACAGTGACTTAAAGTCTGCCATTGCTAATTCATTTCTATCAATTTCTTTCTGAATTTCCATGCATTCTTGCTCTATTTGTTTTTATTCTATATTATGTGGCATATAAAGTGTCATGGCAGTTATTCATGTGCTATTCACTTTGTCAATATTTATCTAAATTTCATGTAAGATTTTCCTTTTAAATTCTACTTTGATACAAAATATTGTGATCCTGGTTTCTTTACAAATTGAGTATTTGTGCATGTGATGTGTTTGCTAGCTTATCCTTTCTTATTCTAATACTTTTATTTCTTTGATGTATACATCTTGGGATAGCATATTGATAAGTTTAGTTTTTCAAATATGGGAGTTAAAGCCACTTATATTTGTTATCATAGTTAGCATTTTCGTTTTAACTTCAGTCCAGTTGCTTATGCTTTCTGGATTTTAAAAATATTTTCTTGCTCTTTACTTAAAATTGTTTGCACTATGTTGTTTGTATTTTCATTTTCTATTTTTCCACTAGTGATATGGAAGGTATAGGTCCTATTTTAAAATTTTCTTTGGATTGCCCTGAAAATTTTAAAAATATGTGAATCTATATTTTCCCAATTTTTTGTTTTTAAAAATGGGCTACCCATTGATTGTTTCTTATGCAAGGTTAAGAAATAACCTTTTATTTTCCTCTCCTTCCTAAGTTCACTCAGTTTCTTATTTTATGTATTTAATTTTGGATTTTAGACTCAGGGGTTACCTTTTTTCCCAACATACTGTTTTACAAACATTTTCAAACATACAGAAAAGTTGAAAGAATTCTACAGTAAACACCCATGTGTCTACCATCGCCATTTTCCTATACTTGCTGTATCATGCTCTGTCCATCTATCAACCCTGTTGAAAACAAATGCATTTCAAAGTAAACTGAAAATATCAATTGGTATAGTTTGATGTTTGATTCTTCCAAATTGCATGCTGACATTTGATCCTCAGTGTTGGAGGTGGGGCCTAATGGGAGGCGTTTGAGTTGTTGGGGTGGATCCCTAAGGAATAGATGAATGCTGTCCCTGGTGTGGGGAGGAATGAGTGAGTTCTTGCTCTGTTAGTACCTTAGAGAGCTGGTTGTCAAATAGAGCCTGGCAGCTCCCCTCCTCCTCTCTCTTGCTCCCTTCTTCACCATGTGGTCTCTGAACATGCTGGCTTCTCTTTGCCTTCATTATGAATGGAAGCAACCTGAGGCTTTCACCAGATGCCCAGTCCCTCAACCAGCTGAACTGTGAGCTAAATAAACCTTTTTTCTTTATAAACTACTCAGTCTCAGCTACTCATTTATAGCAATGTAAAACAGATAAAGATATCAATATGCTTCTTGAATACTTCTGCATAAATATCACTAACTAGAGTTTAATAATTGCTTGCAGTATTTTTCTTTGAGGCAAAATTTATAAACAATGAAATACACAAATTTTAACTGTATATCCATTGAATTTTGACAAATGTATGCCACTTATTATTTTAAAAATTATTTTCTCTTTCAAGAATTACTGTTTTGTATTTAAAGTATCTTTTGCAACCATACTTTAGATGATGTTTAATTGATTTTTAGTAACCACTGTGACAGCCGGGCATGGTAGCTCATGCCTGTAATCTCAGCACTTTGGGAGGCCAAGGCAAGAGGATCACTTGAACCCAGGAGTTCAAGACCAGCTGGGGCAATATAGTGAGACCACATCTCTACAATTTTTTTTTTTTTTTTTTTTTAATCAGAGCATATTGACATGTGCCTGTGGTCTCAGGTACTCAGGAGGCTGAGGTGGGAGGATCCCTTGATCCCAGGACACAGAGGCTGCAGTGAGCCAAGACTGTACCACTGGACTCCAGCCTGAACAACAGAGTAAGACCCTGTCTCAAACAAACAAACAAAAGTAATAACCATAAGTTCCATTTCGTTAGAACTTCTCCATTTTTTGTTTTGAATAATTTCTGAGTTGGCTGGAGTATGATGTAAGTAGTTTTTTCAAAAATAATGTGAGTGATATGGCTTAGGAATCTCTGAATAATTGAAAAAATTTGTAAGAAAATGCAAAGAAATATAAGAAATTTTTTCAGACATGAATGACAACTTAAATGAGTTTAGAATTCTCGACTGGCAGGCAATTTTGCACTCAAAACTATGAACATTTCGCCCTTTTCATCTGATGTTTAATGTTATAGGGCTATCTGATGCTAGTCTATATTTCTGTCTTTGTAGGTAACCTAACTTGTTTCCTGTCTAGGTAATTGTAAAATGTTCTTATAGTTCTTGAACTTGAGTTCATCTGCTAGTTGAAGTCTTTGAGGTAATTTTGCCAGGTACTTAGGGAGATCTTTTGATCTGTAAATGTACATTTTTATTCAGTTATGGTAGAGGTTGGTAGTGGTTCCCCCAAATCCATAGTTTTCTTCTTAGAAACATAATCCCTGATATGCTTATGGACACATAGCTGCAGGGAATAAAAACTATTTCACAGCCTTCCTTAAGGTTTAGTTTTGCAGCTGTCACAGATAGCTGACCCTGATCCTAGTGGAAACATCAGCTCAGGAAAGTTTCCTTCTTTTATATTTTATTTTATTTTTGTTTTATTTATTCTGCTCTTCCCCACGCCTCAGGAACATCTCTTGTTTGTGATTTCTATATTATCTCTTCTTCAAACCCAACAATTTTTCTCTCATTTTTTGAGTCATTTTGTCTTTCTCCTCCTTATTCCATGGCAGTTTTTCAGGTTTCTCTCCTGCATTGCCAATTTTGTCTTGTTGCACTGCCTGTTTTACTTTTTCTCGCTTTGAGTGAAAATTATAATTTACTATTTCTGTTTTAGTTTCCTTACCTCTTGTGAATTTTCACCTCTGCTGAGCCAGGGCCCTGTTCATTGCTGCTTTTATCTCTCATTTTTCATCATTTGATTTATCTTTTATTGGAATTTTTATGGAAACCTAAATCTGGGTTTCCTAATTGTTTTCTAAATTGTGTAATTCATGTTTGCTTTTTAGAAAGATTCTTTCTTTCTTTCTCTTTCTTTCTTTCTTTCTTTCTTTCTTTCTTTCTTTCTTTCTTTCTTTCTTTCTTTCTTTCTTTCTATCTTTCTTTCTTTCCTTCCTTCCTTCCTTCTTTCTTTTCTTTCTCTTTCTTTCTTTCTTTCTTTCTTTCTTTCTTTCTTTCTTTCTTTCTTTCTTTCTTTCTTTCTTTCTTTCTTTCTCTCTCTCTCTCTCTCTCTCTCTCTCTCTCTCTCTCTCTCTCTTTCTTTCTTTCTTTCGTCTCACTCTGTTCCCCAGGCTGGAGTGCAGTGGTGCCATCTTGGTTCACTGCAACCTCTGCCTCCTGGGTTCAAGTGATTCTCCTGCGTCAGCCTCCCAAGTAGCTGGGATTACAGGTGTGTGCCACCATGGCTGGCTAATATTTGTACTTTTGGTAGAGATGGTATTTCACTATGTTGGCCAGGCTGGTCTCAAACTTCTGACCTCAACTGATCCTCCCACCTCAGCCTCCCAAAGTGCTGAGATTACAAGCATAAGCCACCATGCCCAGCCAGACCCTGTTTTTTTCTGTATTTTGAGCCTAGGTTTTCCGTCTTATATAATCCCCATTCTGGTTCTCTTTTACTTATAAGAAATAAGAAAAAGGTGTGTCTCATTCTGCTATTTGTTCATAAATAGTGTGAGTACATTTTTTTTTTTTTTGAGATGGAGTCTCACTCTGTTGCCCAGGCTGGAGTACAGTGGCATGATTTCAGCTCACTGCAACCACTGCCTCCTGTGTTCAAGTGATTCTCCTGCCTCAGCCTCCCAAGTAGCTGGGATTATAGGTGTGCGCCACCACCACCCAGCTAAATATTTTTTGTATTTTTAGTAGAGATGGAGTTTCACCATGTTGGTCAGGCTGGTCTCAAACTCCTGACCCCAAGTGATCTGCCCAGCTCGGCCTCCCAAAGTGCTGAGATTACAGGTGTAAGCCACCGTGCCCAGCCAGATACTATCTTTTTCTGCATTTTGAGTCTGGGTTTTCTGTCTTATATAATCCCCATGTTGGTTCTCTTTTACTTATAAGAAATAAGAAAAAGATGTGTCTGGTTCTGCTGTTTGTTCAAAAACAGTGTGAGTACATTTTTTTTTGATGGAAGTAAATTTATATGACTGCTTAAGACGTGTAACAGATGGAGGAGAGTAGAGAAGAAGCTAGGGTCAAGGGCAGACAATAGGGGACAGAGGCAGAAGGAGGGAGCTGGAATTACCGCAGGCTCAGGGAGAGGACTGGGGCTCCTCGCCTGCACACTTCTCTACCAGTGGTGCAGCTGCCGGGTCCTGTGCGGACTTTCTGCATTTCATCTTCTTTCTGCCTGACTTAACACTAGGATGAAGCTGTGTTTTCTTCCGTCTCCTTCCTTGAGTTGTTGTCCACAATGTGAAGTTGGCTCCCTTGCATAATATTTGTGTAATGGAGTCATTGTGCTTATGCAGGGGTCTCCTACTGCTACTGCTTTCAAATGCTTCTCATCTACAGTTGAAGCAAGTCCTGGTCTTCTTACCTAATTTGCACACAACACTCCCTCAGCCTTCCAAAACTGAAGCGGGGAAGTCATGTTTGGTGGGGATCTCAAGGTCCTTCTGCCCCTTACTTCCTATAACCACTGCTGTTTTCCAGGAAGAAGAGCTGCAAGACTGTCCACGGCGTCTCCCCTCCTCTGGTCCCATCTAAGCCATATTGAAAAGGATGGTGCCAACTTCTACCACGTGGAAGGTGCACTTGCCTTGTTCCCAACATTGCTTTAGTACTTTTTCTTCCCTTCCACCAAAACTTTTTCTTTTTTATGCTTCTCTGGGTTGTTTCAGAGGGGATATTGGTGGAGAGGAAGTTAAACACTTAAATGCAATGCCTTGTTACCCAGAGGTCTATAAAACACATCCTTTAAGGCTTTTCATATTGTGAGAGCATATATTTATGCTATAAATGTATTAAAAACCATCTGAATCTTTGCAGCAGCACAGGACTTGGAGTCAGAAGACCTGAGCTTCAGCCCCCACTCAGCCCCTTGTAAAGCATGTGGTCTTCTGTTTACTCATCTTTACAATGAGAGTAGTACCTTGCATGGAATGAGATCAAGAATGTGAAAGCATTTCTACATCCTTAAAAGGTAAAAACACATAAGAGATGACAGCCATCCTTTCTTTCTCTTTTTGCCTCTCAAGCTGAGCCTTATGGTATAGAAAGTAATTGATAAATTCTTATTGGTTAGTTATTGAAAATGAAAGCCCAGGAAATACTGAAGAATAACTAAGGAGACAAAAGGAGTGAAAGAGTAATTGAACACATTATTACTATGTTCTTTGATATTTATGTTTATAAGCTTTCTTTGAACCTGTTGTGTTATCTGCCTAGAAAGTCCCAGATTTTATTAACCATTTTCATATTTTCTCTACCCCCTTCTAACCCTATCATTCCCCTGACACTCAAAATTTATTGTAGAAAGGTGTTCTTTTAAAGACCTTTATAAAGAAATATCATTATCTGTGGTTCAATGTCACTTTTAAAGTTGTCCCTTGATCCTTTTTGGAAGCTACTGGATATATTTAACTTCCAAACACTCTTGAAAGTCATCCAAAAAGTTCAAGCAGGGAGAGAATGATCAGGGTACAGGGTGTGCGAGGAGATTATGTTGTGAGTTGGCCGGTATCATTTATTATGGGTAATTCAACAGGTGCCTCAATAATTCCTACTGGGAAGTTTTCCATTCAGCTTCCCCAAATGGCTCCATTTCAACATCCAACAGTGACACTGTATTCTCAGAATTAGATTAGCTAAGCACAAGGCAATGCAAAATCCACTGGAACGATCCAAAGGAAAGGCTTGCTCCTTCATCAACAGTGTTAGCATGAAATGTGCTTCTGTTTACTTAAAATGGTAGAATTCATCAGCTACTTGAAAAATCCTGTTCTTTGAAGTGGAGGTGTACATTTCATGTTATATAGTTCAATCCTGTCTATGTAATTACATACGTAATTTTGAGCACTTACTCAAAGTGAAACCCTATGCTGGCTGCTGTGGAGGTTGGAGAGATGAGTAAGACCTAGCCTTGGCTTTGCGAATTTACACATTTGTTGGGAGATGGAGCCTATGTATCATCCCATCATAGGACAGATGTAGAAATTAGAAATGCAAGCAAAATGCCATTGGGTTAGAAAGGAAAACTTGAAGGTGCTTCTTGGTAGAGGAAGATTTCAAGTGAAGCAGTCTTGCCTTTATTTATTACACAGACAATTGTTGAGTGGCAAATTGGTTCACGCACTGTACTATAAATAGTCAGGGAGAGCCAATTTTAGTTGTGTCATTGTTTATAGAAGAATAAAGTTCAACAGACAGAATAGACCAAGAAGAACATTCCAGGAAAGAGGAACTGAGTGCAGACCTTCAGGTGACATGATGTGTGTGTGAGAGTGAGTGTGGACTGTGGGCTATGGTGAAGGTGATGGTGGGATATAGATCTGAGTAAAACTGCAAAGGGCTCTAATGCTTATTAACAAAACGATACATTTTATTCTAAATTGTAGTTTTATAAATTGAGCAAATCTAAGTTTACTAGGATTGTTCCCTATTAGGTATAACAGTTGGAGTTGCAGTGGCTTGGAATCAGACCAAACTTAGAATTTGAGCTGTGTCATTTGCCAGACCAAGTCACTTAACCCTTCTGATACTCAGCTTTCTCATCTGGGAAAATGTGGTTTATGAGAATTAGGTTCAAGGAGATAAGGGAAGGCACCAAGGACATTGCCCACCTTTTGGTAGGCATTCAATAAAGGTCAGCTTCTCTTTTTCTCTTCCTTCCCCATCCTCCCCTCCCTTTCTCATAAGAGGGCTTTGATGAAGCATATGCTCCATAATGTCACTGAGTCGTCTGGCTTGATTGCTAAGCATTTTCTTAGACTTTATCCCAGTGGTTCTGAAACCTGAGCAAGTATCAGAAGCACCTGGATGCTTATCAAAACACAGTTTGTGTGCCCCCAGCCCTAGAGTTTCTGATTCAGTGAGTCTGGGTGTGAGGGGGCGGGGGGCAAGAATTTGCATTTGTAAGAAGTTCCCAGATGCTGCTGGTATGGGAACCACATTTTGAGAGCATCTAGTTTTTCTTATTTTGCCCTGGGGCAGACCTTGTCGGATGCTTCCTAACAACCATCCCCTTTTCCCTGCTAACAGAGTCCTGAGTTGTTCTGGCAGTACAGAGAGATGCTTTGATTCAGGGTTAGGCATTTTTTTCTATCTCAGTGCCAGAAGATGAATGATAATGGGTCTAAATCGTCATAGTAATCTCAGTTCTCTTGGCCATTGATTGATCTGAGGGTGGGCAGTTAAGTTAGTTCAGTGTCCTAACTTAGAGACATGAGCTTCAGCTATACTCCTTAATTTTTGAAGACCTTGACATTCTAATTGAACAGAAATTATAGCGCAATATTAGAAATCTTCCAGAAAATGCAATTCATCCCAGGCTCCTTTATAAAACCAATCCCAGCATCTGACTTTGATCATCTTTTTTTCACCTACCCTTCATCATACTTGGACCCTCCCAGCTCTGCTACCTTACACTGTCCAGGTCAGTGCAAATTTGTTGGAAAGACCAGTCTTTCAATCACACGAACATGCATGTCCAATGACTGTGACATTTGGTCACCGTCTTCTGAACCCCTAAGGAAGACTGAAATCCTATCATTACTAACTTTTAGATCAGAGCTGGGTATTTATGATGGAACTTAGTTACCATCACTAACAATATTTTCTTTAGCATTTGATGAAGTATTATTTCAGTTAAATTACCATAGTAGTTTACCCATTTGTTCATTCATTCATTAGGCAAAATTTTTTTTATTATACTTTATGTTCTAGGGTACATGTGCACAACGTGTAGGTTTGTTACATATGTATACATGTGCCATGTTGGTGTGCTGCACCCATCAACTCGTCATTTACATTAGGTATTTCTCCTAATGCTATCCCTCCCCCTTCTCCCCACCCCACAACAGGTCCTGTGTGATGTTCCCTGTCCTGTGTCCAGGTGTTCTCATTGTTCAATTCTCACCTATAAGTGAGAACATGTGGTGTTTGGTTTTCTGTCCTTGCAATAGTTTGCTGAGAATGATGATTTCCAACCTCATCCATGTCCCTACAAAGGACATGAACTCATACTTTTTTATGGCTGCATAGTAGTCCATGGTGTATATGTACATTTTCTTAATCCAGTCTATCATTGATGGACATTTGGGTTGGTTCCAAGTCTTTGCTATTGTGAATGGTGTCATTAGGCAAATTTTTATTGGATATTCTATGTGCTACAGTGCTGCAATGTCATCCCTCTTGATGTATACAGTTACTTATTCATAGTTTATAAAGCACTTTCAAAGCATGAGAGGCTGGGGACTAAGTTATAATGGAGAGGAAAATCAATGCATGCAATAAAATATGCTTCTCTCATTGTACCTATAGGTATTTGCTAATAGAGTTGTGTGTAGAGGTACATACATGTTTTTATTTGCTTTTTATAACTGTTATGTTACCATAGTTACGAGCATGTGAACATACACGTTATGGTTTGCATCGTGTTACTATATTCTGGTTGGGGATCTTGATTCCCTCCCCCCATTTTATCATTTTTTTAGTATTACTGTCAGTAGCAAGGTAAGAAATTAATTTGATATGCTGTTTTCTATTAAGAAAGAAGGAATTGATAAGTCCCTGTCTGTTCAACATTTACTTTTACTTCTGCTGTCTGCCACTTGGCTTCTGATTGTCATTCATTAATTATTTAGTAATTAATTCCACCCACATGTCCTGAGCCGAGTTCACCTAAATTTGGCACATTGGAGAAAGTAGAGACTAATAAGCTCAGGACCCTGTCATAAGGGGCTCACCATACAGTAAAAGACATAAGACATGCAAAAATCACTGAAATATGACACAGCAGTCCAAGGATACGTGTAATAGGAAGAGCGTAGCTAGGAGAGCAGAGGAGAGAGAGCGGACTTGTGGCAGGAAAATCAAAGAAGCCTCCATGCTCTGTGTGGAAGGACCTGTGCGTTGGACTGTCAAAGATCCTGCAGGATTCAGGAACTTTGACTGAACCAGAGATTCTGGGCTAAATTAGAGAGAAAGAGCTGTCTTCACTCTGTGCCTGAGAGGCCAACAAGCCCATCGGATGAGATTTGGATAACACTGATCGACAAAGTCAAATCCTGTTACACCAGTGCAAAAGGACCGTCCCAAATACTGGGATTTGTCTGGAATAGCTCTTACTATGTATCATCCCATCATAGGACAGATTGAGCCCCAAACAGCTCATCTGCAGAAGCTTGATAATTTTTTGGTGTGGAGGTTTGGGTGAGATGGTTTGCACATTTTCTGGAAAGAGGCTGACCTGTATACTTTCTTAGGAATGGGGAAAAGCTGAGTTGGCTGGCACTTGGAAAGCATCTGTACATTCTTGGCTTGGGAAGCGTTTGGGATGCATTTATATAATGCGGTTCTTTTTCCTGTAGCACAAAGAAATGACAGTAGGAGGAGGAGGGCTGATCACACAGCAAAATAGTGCCCCAAACTTCAAACCAGCCCCTTTGAGTTATCCAAGTGCACCACGTCCTCCCCCACTCCAAGTTACAAGCAGCTGAATTAAATTAAAAAAACAGTCCCTCCGTTGCTGCTGCGACCTGGTCTGCCAAATTCTCAGCTGGCGTGAGTTTTTACAGCTCCGTTATAAACCCCTGAAAAGTGAGGCATATAATGGAAACATTGACATAACCTGAACGCCTAGGAGCGGCTTGTGCCACTCTAATTATCCTTATGTCTTACTGGCCCGTTTCTCTCCTTCCCCTGGCAGGACCTGCTGCCGCGGCTAGGCCTGACTGTCCCAGGGGCTGGGGGTTCGAAGCTGGCGTTTGCTGGGGAATAATGAGATAGTGTCTGCTGGTGGGAAGCCCCCTGCTCCATACATACTAGTTCCTCCCCTTTGCCTTTCTTCCCTTGTTCTCCTCCTGCACCACCTTCCCCTACCCCCTCCCCCGCAAAAAAAAAAAAAAAAAAAAAGGCAGAACAGTTCAGTTGGTTGTAAAAATTAATGAGTTCAGATACAGACTTGCCTTATTCCGGTCCAGCTGCGTAACCAGGGTGATTCCAACCAGCATTCTAGACGCTGACATCAGCTCCACACCCCGGCACAATGCTGCTCTGTTTGATCTCAGAAACAGATCGGGCTCCTGGGCTTTATACATCCTGCTTCCTCCCTACGTAAACTCATTTTATTACCCACCAGGAGAATGCATCTCAACTGCTCTCTCCCTGGGCAGCCAATGCCAGAGGATCAGGCCCTACAGCTGAGTCTTCTTCTACCAGCTGGACACTTTGATCCAGTCTTCCTGGTCCTCTGTGAGGTTTCTCCCCAACCCCCAGGCGTTGACAACTGGTGGAAGATGATGGTGATAATGATTTCACCACTTTTCATTTTCAGTGCTCTTCTACGTTCCTGTCTGACCTGTGGTCCACACCCTCCCTGCGCGGTGGAGGTGATAGACCCATTTTATAGATGAAGAAAGTCCGGTAGAGCTGGCGAGTGGTAGAATTAGGAATGGATCACAGGGTTCTTGACTCACAATCCAGTGATCATTCCAGTGACTCAGGGGGTTGACCTCTCGGTGCAGGCACCAAGCAAGGTAGATTTAGTTTGTGTTGTGATCTGAGCTAAAAGAAGGCTCTATGGACCCACTTTCTGGGAGGCAAAAGGGGAGAGGAAGTGGTAAGTCTACGGCAGGCCCTTCAAAGTACATCATGGTGTCCTTAATCTGTGACAGCTCCTGCCCCTTCTATACCCTTTCTACAGGGTGCTGCTTGCTCTGCAGCTGGTCCAAGAAGCTTCACTTCCCAGGAGCAGCAGACAGACGATCTCCTGCTTACAGTGGTTCCAGGAGCACCAACCCCAAAGATGAGTTATAAGCAGGTCCCTAAAGAGATTTTAGGAGAAGCTGCTAAAACGGTGGCAAAGCTCTTTAGAAACATAGAAGTATAAACCTTTTTATGGGGAGAACTCCGTTCTAAGAGTTAGGAGAGGACTTCCAGGGTAAGTGTTACAGCATGTATCTACTGAACAGGGAAGAGGAGATTGGGGGTCTGTGTTAGTTTCCTGGGGCTGCCATAACAAAGTATCACAGACTGGGTGGCTTCAATAGCAGACATTTATTCTGTCTGGGTTCTGGAGGCTGGAAGTCTGAAATCAAGGCGTCAGCAGGACCGCACTCCCCCTGAGGTTGAGCAGAAACCTTCCTTGCCTCTTCCTAGCTTCTGGAGGTGGCCGTCAGTCCTTGGCCTTCCTTGGTTTGCAGCTGCATCACTCCGATCTCTGTCTCTGTCCTCACCTGGCATTCTCCCTGTGCGTCTGTGTCTTCTTATGCCCCTTTTCTTTTTTCTTTTCTTTTCTTTCTTTCTTTCTTTTTTGTTTGTTTGTTTGTTTGTTTTGACAGAGTCTCACTTTGTCGCCCAGGCTGGAGTGCTGTGGCATGATCTTGGCTCACTGCAACCTCTGCCTCCCCAGTTCGAGCAATTCTCATGCCTCAGCCTCCTGAGTAGCTGGGATTACAGGCACCCGCCACCACACTTGGCTAATTTGTGTATTTTTAGTAGAGATGGGTTTCACCACATTGGCCAGGCTGGTCTTGAACTCCTGACCTCAGGTGATCCACCTGCCTTGGCCTCCCAAAGGGCTGAGATTACAAGCAGGAGCCACAGTGCCTGGCCCACTTTTCTCTTTTTATAAGAACATCACTCAGTGGATTAGGGTCCATCCTAAATTAAAATGAAGCCGTCCAAGATTGGTGGGGGCGAGGCAGATGTTATTCAATGACTGATGTCCTTATAAGAAGAGATCCTTAACTTGATTATGTTAACTTGATTATATTACTAGGATTCTATTTCCAAGTAAGGTCACATTCAAAGGTACTGGGGATGTCTTTTGGGAGGACACAATTCAGTCGGTAACAGGGTCTTATGTTTCTTTCATAGTTGTCTAACTTCTTGTCTCTATTCAGAAAAGTAGAGAGTTGGATTGGTTCCCAAATAGCCATTGACAATGGTGTTAAGAATCTCTTATACTTGTTCAGAGTTTTACTGACGTGTTTTCACACATATCTGTATTCAGTCCACACAACCACCCTGGAAATGGCAAGGGGTTATAATTTCCATTTTATAGATGAAGAAATGAAAAAGAGGAGAGGGGGATGCCATTTGCTCAAGGCTGCTGGCACACTAGGCTGGCTCTGTGACTATCACAAAAAGTTCCAAACCCCCGGCCATGACTCTTCTCACAACACAAGAATGAGCTCAGAGAGGTTAATGAACCTGCCAAGGACCGCAGCTGAGAGACTGAGTTGGTTTGCAGATTCCAAAGCCCACATTCATTCCATTTTATCTCATCTTCAGTGGACTTTGAGCATGCCTCAGCCTTCACCTTGGCCCTTGGTGAAGGTGCTGAGAACCCAGACCCAGTGCAGCGGTGTCTCTGGAGCCTCCTGGAGCTCAGCAGCCGACTCCCAAACCTGGAGGTCCTCACTCTGCATCCTGTGCTCTGCCCTCTGGCTGATCCTCAGCATTCCCAGGCAGCCTGGCTCCCTGTAAAGTTGCTTAAACTTCTGTTTATGATCATCTTCCATCATTTCTAATTGTTTTCCTGCGTCCCTTTCTTTTGTAGAGGATATAAACTCAGCATTTTAGCTTTTGAAACAGATTTGCTGTGCAGTTTCATGGCTCTTTAGTGGCTTAAAATGTATTGTTCTGTGAGTCTCTCTGTGCCCGTCACGGCATTCACTGTGGGAAGCAGCAGGACGCCAGCGATGCTGATGTTTATTTGATTTTAGGGGGCTTTAAGGCATTCCTGGGACCATACGGATTACAAATATTCTGCCTCATTGTCTTCAGAAGCTACTAAAATATCCTAGAAATGATCGTGTTTCAGCGTGTAAGCTACGTATCTCACATTGCCTCTTGTATCCATACATAGCCTCTATCAAGAGCCTGGCATAAGCCAATGTCATGGTTCTGAATGGGAACAACATAGTTCTTCAATCGCTAAAGCCCTTTCCTCTCTGAGATTGGACATTCATTGCTGTTTTCTGCCAGGGCTCTGATTTACAAGACTGTCTATGAGTTCTGTGTTTAATATACGGTACCTGACTGGCTGCCTTCAATGCATGAGACTTCCTGGCATTTTTTTCATGTGATTAGATGGATTACATTTGTTACACATTTATTGTTTAGATATACAAGTAATCCTCACTTTCCACAGGATCACGTCTGCATATTGAAACCATGTACTCACTTTGTACAATCCTTGGTAACTGCAAAGTGAGAACACAGGTCGGATATGAACAAGTTTCAGTGAACATGGTACTATGCATCATGAAGACTATCTGAAGTTGCTTTCAAATAAAATTTGGATAAGAACTGTAACACAATGGTTCTCATTCTTAAGGAAATAATAATTGCTGGCCAGGTGTGGTGGCTCATGCCTGTAATCCCAGCACTTTGGGAGTCTGAGGTGGGTGGATCACCTGAGGTCAGGAGCTTGAGACCAGCCTGGCTCACATGGTGAAACCCCGTCTCTACTAAAAATACAAAAATTATCTGGGCATGGTGGTGGGCACCTGTAATCTCAGTTACTTGGGAGGCTGAGGCAGGAGAATGGCTTGAACCCAGGAGGTGGAGGTTGCAGTGAGCTGAAATTGCGCCATTGCACTCCAGCCTGGGTGACAAGAGCAGGACTCCGTCAAAATAATAATAATGATAATGACGATAATTGCCCACTGGGCATAAGGTGCTATGCTCATCTGTATACTGAAATACTGCTCACACAGCCCCCACCCTCAAGCCATATATAGGAGAGGCCACATGAAGCAAGAAAATGACCGAGGACAAAGACTGCTGAAAGTCACAAGAAGTGAAGTGCTGCCAGGGCTCAGAGGCAATGTGGTCACTTTTTATTGGGAGAAAAAGAATCAGAGAAGGCTTATGGAGAAGTTGGCATCTGCATTGAGCTTTATGAGCTTTACGAGAAGAGTGGACTTTAGAAATACCAAGGAGGGAAATGGGAGGTGGGCATTCCAGGCTGAGCCAACGACATGAGCAAAAGCCCAGGGGCCAGTGACAGTACCACATGGCGGAGGAGCAGCACCTCACAGGGAGCACTGGGTGACTCTGGCTGCAGAGACCTGGTAACAGTGTGAGAATTCATTTGATGGCATAACTAAACCTACGAAACCTTAAAACTAAGTTGAAACCAGATCCCAGTTTGAGCATCCTCAAGATGGTGGACTAGAGGTGCTCAGCACTTGTTTCCTTCACAAAGAAGGACCAACCAACATATAGATAACCACCCTTGAATAGAGTGTCTAAGGGTGAGCACTGAAATTTAACAAGGAAGTGACAATGACCCTCTAAGGCATGGAAACTCAGGATGGCAACATAGAGAGGGAAGTGAAGCAGCCAGTCAGGATTAGCTCAGAGCCAGGAAGAACTGCCCATTGCAGGGAAAAGGTAAGTGGGAGACCCCAAGAAGTCCACATTCCCACCACAGATACCTGCAATCCTGGCTACAAGAGAGCCCCTCAGCTCTCACAGGCCCTGAGCCCAGTATAGGCAGCTACCTGGAGTCCATATGACTGCATTATTCCAGAAAGGAAAGTCACACCAGGGCCTCACTGACATCCCACCACATCCACCCAGAGGACTGCAGGGTCACAAAGGCAGCTGGATTCAGCAATGCAGCTGCGACCCTGGACCCGAGCCCATACAATGTCCTACATCCTGGGAAACCGGTAGTTCAGCACAGCAGGGAGGCTGCCCCCAGGATAGAGGGAGCCAGTGGGCACACTCTCCAAAGCCTGAGAGCCAACTGCCCTGGGGCCCACCTTTGCCAGCTGCCCCTGACCCTGCCGCCCCTCCCCCAGCAGTAGAACCACCACAAACCTGTACAAGCTTCCCAGGGATTGGCCTACCTGGGGCTTGCAAATGCCATGGTCAGCAACCTCAACCACTTCAGTAGCAGAGCCATTGTGCACCCACAGGCACTCCCCAGGGGCCCAGGAACTGGGCTGCCCAGTGTTCCTATCCCTGTCAAAGCCATGCCACAGCCTCTACAAACAACTGTAGCCTAGGCCACTGAGGCACTCAGAGGCACCACTGATGTTGATTACAGTCAAAAAAATACAAAGGCTACATTACTGCACCCACTCAGAACCAAAGCCAAAGCATCCTATTCAATTGACACTATAGATACATCTACAAGAAAAGACAAATTAATGATCTGAATGAGAAACTCAACAAAGAGATTGATAGCATAAAAAATAACCAAATAGAAACCTTGGATACGAAAAATTCAATGAATTAAGTAAAACATACAACTAAGAGTTTCAACAATAGACTAGACCAAGCAGGAGAAAAAAATTTTGAACTTAAATACAAGTCTTTTGAAATAACCTATTCAGACAAAATAAATAAATAAATAAATAAATAAATAAATAAATAAATAAGAAAGAATGAAGAAAACTTTTGTGACACATGGGACACGATTAAGCAAATTTGCATTTTGAGAGTTTAAGAATGAGAAGAGATGGGAAAAGGCATAGAAAATAGATTTAATGAAAGAATAGATGAAAACTTCTCAAGACTTGGGAGAGATACAGACATCTAGATATAGGAAGCTCAAAGATCCCCAAATAGATTCAACCCAAAATGTCTTTAAGGCACATTACAGTCAAACTAACAAAAATCAAAGACAAACAGAGAATTCTAAAAACAGCAAAACTGTCAAGTAACATAGAAGGGAATCTCCATCAGACTAACTTCAGATTTCTCAGCAGAAACTTGAGAGCCCAGGAGAGAATAAAATGATATATTCAAAGTGCTGGAAGAAAAAATTTACTATCTAAGAGTACTATATCCAGCAAAACTATCCTTCAAGAAAGAAGGAGAAGTAAAGTCTTTCCCAGACTAACAAACACTGAGGAAATTTATCACCACTTAACTGGTCCTATAAGAAATGCCTAAGGGGACCCTATTACACCTCGAGTCAAAAGAATGATATCTACCATCATGAAACCACATGAAAAAATAAAATTCCCTGTGGAGCAGACACACAAGTGAGAAAGAGAAAGGAATCAAATGTTATCACTACAGAAAACCACCAAAACACAAAGATAAACAATAAAAGAGGAATAAAGGAACAAAAGACATACAAAACAATCACAAAATAATTAACAAAATGACAGGAGAATGTCTTCACTTTTCAATAACAACTTTGAATGTAAACGGTTTAAACCTGAATTAAAAGATGTAGACTGGCTGAATCAATTAAAAAAAAATCCAACTACATTTTGCCTATAACAAACTCATACACCTGTAAAGACATACAGAGACTGAAAGTAAGGGTATGGGAAAAAATATTCCACACAAATAGAAACCAAAAGTGTGTAGAAGTAGCCAAACTGACATCAGACAAAATAGACTTTAGTCAAAAAACATCAAAAGAGACAAAGAAGATCATTACATAATTAAAAAGAGATCAATTCATCAAGAAGTTATAACAACCATACACGTATGTGCACCAAACACTGGGTCACCCACAAATATAAAGCAAATATTATTAGAGCTAAAGAGACTCTAGACTCCAATTCAATAATACCTGGGGTCTTCAATATCCCACTTTCAGCATTGGACAGATCATTTAGACAAGAAATCTTTGTTTCAACGAAGAAACATTGAAGTTAGTCCACAAAACAAGTCTCAACAATTTTTAAAATAAAAATCACATCAAACATCTTTTTAGACCACAATGGAATAAACCCAGAAATCAATAACAAAAGGAACATTAGAAACCATAAAAATACATGGAAATTAAACAACACACTCCTGAATAGCCAATAGGTTAATAAAGAAATAAAGAAGGAAATTTAAAATTTCTTGATACAAATGAAAATAGAAATACAACATACCAAAACCTATAGGATAAAGCAGAAGCAGTACTAAGAAGGAAATTAATAGCAATAAACGCCCACATTAAAAAGTAGAAAGATTTCAAATAAACAACCTAGTGACTGACGTGCCTCAAGAAACTAGAAAAGCAAGAAAAAACAAAACCCAAAATTAGTAGAAGGAAAAAACCAAAAAAAAGATCAGAGAAGAAGAAAATAAAATAGAGACCAAGAAAAAAAAAATCAACAAAATGAAAAGTTGGTTTTTTTGGTCAATAAAATTGACCAACTATTAGCAAAATGAGCTAAGAAAACAAGAGACCGGACACAATTAAATAAAATGAGAAATAAAAAAGGAGACATTACAACTGACAAAGGGCCATTAGAGACTGTTATGAAAACTATGAACCAACATACTGGAAAGCTTACAAGAAATTGATCAAATCCTGGACACATCTAACCTATAAAGATCGAAGCAGGAAGAAACAGAAAACCTGAACAGATCAATAACAAGTAATGAGATTGAATCAGTAATAAAAAGTCTCTCAACAAAGAAAAGCCCAGGACCAGATGGCTTCACTGCTGAATTCTACCAAGCTTTTGAAGAACTAACACTAATTATTCTCAAACTATTTCAGAAAAATGAAGAAGAGGGAATTCTTTCTAACTTGTTCTATGAAGCCAGAATTACCCTGATACCAAACTCAGACAGGGACACAACAGAAAAGGTCACAGGCCAACATCCCCGATGAACACAGGTGCAAAAATCCTTAACAAAATGCTAGCAAGCTGAATCCAACAGTGCATCAAAAAGATAATATACCATGATTAAGTGGGGTTTACCCTAGAGACGCAAGGACGGTGCAACATATGCAAATCAGTCAATGTGATACATCACATCAACAGAATGAAGGACAAAAAAGTACGATCATCTCAATAGATATTGGAATATATATTGGTATAAATACACAAAGTAAGATTATTCTGACATAATAAAGAATAAAATCTTATAATTCATGGCAACATGGATGAGCCTGGAGGTTATGATGTTAAGTGAAATGAGTCAGGCACAGAAATACTGAAGGTACTAACTCATGTGTAGGAGCTAAAAAACATTGAGCTCATAAAAATAGAGAATAGAATTGTGGTTATTAGAGGTTAGGAAGGGTGGCAGGGAAGGGAAGACAGGAAAGGTTGATTAACAAATACAAAATTATAGCTAGACAGGAGGAATAAGTTCTAGTGTTCAACAGCATTGTAGCGTGACTATAGTTAACAATAATTTATTGTACATTTTCAAATAGCTAGAAGAAAGGATTTTGAATATTCCTAAAACAAAGAAATGATGAATGTTTGAGGTAATGAATATGCTAATTACCCTGATTTGATAATTACACATTGTATACATAAATCAAAATATCACGCTACACTCTATAAATGTGTCAACCATTATGTGATTACTCTATAATCATGATATGTCAACTAAAAACAAAAGGAAAAAAAAGACGAACAATGAACAAAAAAGTATAGCCATGAGAAATTCTGAATCCCTGAGCTGGGAAGTTCTGAATAATGACCTGTGGGTGATACTGACCAAAGGGGGAACCTCAGCTTCTAAAGCCCGAACTCCAAAGGCAGTTGGTAATTATCAGTCAAGATTGGGGATCCCAGGTGCTGTGACCCTCAGGCCCTGTTTGATTCCCAGAACAAACTTGTGAAGAACGGAACCTGGAAGCATGTCACCATTTTATAGATGAAGAAGCAGAAACTCAAAAGACAGAGACGTGTCCAAGCCTGTGCCTGTACAACCAGCAAGTGACTCAGCAACGGAAAGAATGCAGGTTTCCTACTTGGCCACACTGAGAATTTGGTGCTTCGACAACGATACTTCATCTATTGTAAATTTTCCAGCTTCACACAATTTCTTTTCTTTACAAAAGTGCTAATTAGTATAGCTAATCTCTCTCTAAGGAATCATCCGTTGAGGGAAAAACAAGAAAACCAACGTAGGCACATCTAATGGCCTTGTGTTTTGTTGATCACTTACTTCCTGTATACTTAGTTTTATTTGAAAATTAATGTTGATCGGATGGATTCGAGAAAACCGTTCCCCACAGGATATTTTCAATTGTTAGAAAAAAATAAAATAAAGAACACCACCACTAAAGGGTTTCTCCTGTGGCTCCAAGCTGTCTTCCATTTTGGGTGGATTTGCTTTCCGTGTAGCCAGTAATTACTGCAGGACTGCCATCCTGGGATCCTCCAGGCACAAGAGCTGAAGGGTGCCCTAAAGAATATTGCCTCCATGTCTGAACTCTTCCATCCTCTCATCTTACCACGAGCATCACAAAGAAGTCTCTCGATCAATCGCTTTCTGACAGATCAGCATGTGTTTAATCCTAATCAGAGTATCCCAGAGCCAGCAAGATGGGGCTGTCAGGAGACCCACCCTGGCTGGTCTGAAGCCTTTGACTGAGTAAACACAGTCTGAAAGGGAGCTGGGGAACTTGAAAGTAAAGCTGTAAATGATCCCTTCTGTGATTCTTGGCCGAGTATTCCTCTGGGGTGGACCAAAGTGGGGGAAACCAGAAGAGAGGGTCCCTGTTTGCTTTAAACAGAGTATCATTACATTTCTAGCATCTTCCTTATTTGGGGCATTTTCCAAGTGAAAGTTCATTAGGGAGACACGAAAGCACGTTCTACTAATATCCATCAAAGAGGGGCTCAGTTTCAAAGCGCAGAAGAAATACAATAGCGTTGAAGCCTACAACATGAAAAAGACCTTATGCGCCTGAGAAGCGAAAGAGAAGCAGGGGCCAGTGACTTGGATTTTCTTTTTTAAGCTAATCTTTATTTGGGACAAAATATGTAAGTCCAAGGAAAATGAATATCTCCTGGGCACTCTCTTATTTACATGGGGTGGCTTGAACTAAACATTTTGAAATGTTTGTAAATGTTTGGGTTTCCTTTTCCATATTTTCTCCGGTTGGCACCAGAGCTGCAGGGCTTGGCATGTCCTCAAGCTCGGATCTTACCCACTGTGGCGACAGTTACTGATGAGCGTTAATCTGGAGGACACACAGAGACAAGGTAAAGTGCAGACTGGAGCCCGGGGATTAGGCCTATTGGCGAATAAAATGTAAACGGGGGATGTCTGAGAGGTGAGGAGTGGAGGGGCTCATTAAAGGTCTGGACTTGGGATCTGGGTGGCTTTGTGTCTGTCTTCAAGCCAGCGAATGGGCTCAGATGCTGGTGAGCACTAGCCAGGCCCCTGGCTCAGCTGCTTGTCTGAACAGTGCCGGAAAGTCCTTTCCCTGGGCTGTCCAAGGGTATTGGGTAGGTCCTGGGATGACACGCCGTTCATTCAGGGCAGGGAAGGGGATGCTTGCCCCCACATCGAGCTTTTTGCTGAGGAAACCCTAGCTCATCTCTCATTCAGAAATGCTCCTTTGGAAAGCGGTTCCCTTCCATTTCAGAAGGACCTATCTCCCTTGACAGCCCCTGGGAAAAAGTAGATGTTTTCAATGCTTCGATAGCGTGCACTGTGAACTTCTCCAAAATAGTTCTTTCAAAGTAAGGTTTTGGGTGAACATAAATGAGAAACTCTAACTCTCCAGGAGAAAATCTACCATAAGAACTTAGGCTTCGGCCTCAGGTGACATTGAATTTTGGTTTCCAGCCGTGAGATTGAGAATGTGAAGCACGCCAGCCAGACAGACTCGTCCTGACCCTGCTGTGCGGCCCGGCTGGAGACCCACCCAGTCTGTCTGAAGCCCCCATGTTCATTCTGGGGAGTCCTCTGACAAGGGTTTCTCAGCCTCGACACTACCGGTCTTCTCCTCAGTTGCAGGGACACGAGGAAGCAGGTTATTTAGTTTGTTTATAATGGAGTAGTTACTACAGGTTTGGAATCAAAGATATGAGGTCACACCCCAGCTTTCATTGCTCAATTTTCTCATCTGTTAAATGGGGATAATATCACTCACCTGAGAGAGGAGCTATGAAGAATAAATGTGGTAATGTGTGTAAGTGGCTACTTATCAAATGCCTGGCACATAGTACATGCTAACTAAATGGTAGGTGTATTACTTCCTAATGTGGGCTTTTCAGAGAAGCGTGTGGATGGGGGCATTAATATTTAGGGAGCACCCACTTTATGCTACACCTCCTATGATTGCTTACACGGAAAGTAGGGAAAACAGACCCTTTGCCCCTCCTGGGTCAGCTGTCAACTTAAGGCGATGCTGGTACCTGGCACCAGGAGCTGAGTGTGGAAGAAAAGAATGCCACCTGTTCCCTTTGCTTAGCTCTAATGCAAAAAGGCTAAAATGCTCTATTCCTTAGTGACCTCTTCATTGGTTCTTAATTGCGGTAGATACTGTGACGTGCTTTGGCAGCTGAGATTACAGCTTGAAGTTTATAAAGAGAAAAGACTTTTATCTTCTCTTATGGCTCAGTCTTAGATCTTACCAAGTTGCCTATCCGGGTTTGGTGGTCAGCAGCCAAGCTGCTCCCCATTCTTCTTCCCCTAACTACTAACGTTTCTTCACGATCCTCAGCATTCAGAACTCAGGCTCTCAAAGCCTGGGCGAGAAATCCTGAATTATCCTGTTGGTCAACTTAGATAAAGTGAGAATAGTTAGAAAAGGTAAATGAGTGAAACAGAAGGAAAAGACAGTGAAATAACCATTCATTGATTCATTCCACAACCATTTGGTAGATACATACTGCATGGCAGTCACTGGACGTGGTGCTAAAGTTACAAAGATGAACAAAACTCAGTCTCTGACCTCAAAAATATGGGGGCTGCTTTTTGTTCTGGGTGCTGGTTGAAATTTGAAAACATTTGACTGGTTGCATACTTAAGATTTGGGTGGTTTTTGATATATGATATTCTTCAGTAAAAGGTGCGCGCGCGTGTGTGTGTGTGTGTATGTGTGTGTGTGTGTGTGTGTTTAGCAGCAGACACAGACACCAGAACAGGTGATTCTAAGTGCTAGTTACAGATACACCCAGGGCATTGTAGGAGAATAGGGGGCCAGGTGGGAGAAGCGTGTTGCGTCCTGGAAGAGATTCCAGCATAAGCAAGGTCATGGAAGATAAAAGACACTGGGGCAGGAAACTAGGAAGAGCCCTGTGTTGCTTGCACATAAACTGCAAGGCAGGAAATGATGAGCATGGAAGATTGAAGAAGGAGGTGGGGTTTTATGTTTATAGAGAGTAGAGTTTATCAGGTGGACAGTGGGGAGCTCTGGGCAGGTGTCAGCCAAAGGGAGGAAGTGGTGAGATGTGCATCTTAGACACAGTTGGCAGAGGCTGGCTCAAGGCCAGGGGCACTTTTAAGCTCATTGCCATTTTCCAGATGAGAGATGGGTAACAGCTTGAACTAAGCTACAAAATTGTATGCATAATATGCACGCGCACACACACATATACTCACACACATCTCCAACGGATGCAATAAAAGAAGATTTTCATATACTATGTGATTCTACAGAAAATCCTATTTGAGTCTGGCAGAACTCATTTCTCTCTTAAAACTTTTAGTATCCCAAGATTTTGAGTGTGAGTTCAATGTCTCCTATGTCAGATATAAGCAGCACACATGAGGGCCGGGTGCAGTGGCTCATGCCTGTAATCTCAGCACTTTGGGAGGCCGAGGTGGGTGGATCACAAGGTCAGGAGATGGAGACCATCCTAGCCAACATGGTACAAAAGTACAAATGTACTAAAAGTACAAAAAAATTGGCTGGGCGTGGTGGCACATGCCTGTAGTCCCAGCTACTCAGGACGCTGAAGCAGGAGAATTGCTTGAACCTGGGAGGCGGAGGCTGCAGTGAGCCGAGATTGCACCACTGCACTCCAGCCTGGCAACAGAGCCAGGCTCCGTCTCAAAAAAAAAAAAAAAAAAAAACCCAAAACAAATAAACAACAAACAAACAAACAAACAAAAAACAAAGCAGCACACATCTTATATCTTTTGTATTTTTTTTTGCGGGGAGCGGGGAGAGAAATTTGGGAGGAAGTAATTTTTTATTCTCCCAGTGGTTTATTTGCTGCTTGTCTCATCTTTGAAATATTTTCTGTTATCTACTTTACTGGCGAGACTGTAGTCCTGGGAGTGAACACTCTGGCTTAGCTCATCTTTTCCACCTTTGCTATTCACTTCTTTTCTCGTATGTTCCAAGTAGCAAAATTAATTGACGAAGAGACTTTATCTCCTCTGCATAACCCCAGATTGCCTGCTGTGGTTTTTTTTTTTTTTTTTTTTTTTGAGAGAAGTCTTGCTCTTGTCCCCCAGGTTTGAGTGCAATGGCTCGATCTCGGCTCACTTCATCCTCCGCCTCCCGGGTTCAAACGATCCTCCTGCCTCTGCCTCCCAAGTAGCTGGGATTAAGGTGCCTGCCACCACGCCTGGCTAATTTTTGTATTTTTTAGTAGAGATGGGGTTTCACCATCTTGGCCAGGCTGGACTCGAACTCCTGACCTCAGGTCATCCGCCCGCCTCAGCCTCCCAAAGTGCTGGGATTACAGGTGAGAGCCACCGCACCTGGCCGCATCCTGTTTCTTTAAAAGAGGAGGCTGAAAGGTCTAGCCATCTGTCCAAGAACAATGGCCAGCGCCTCCATAGGCAGGCTCTGAGAGAGACGTGGATGATGGCAGACTCTCAATGGGGAGGGTAAGTTTGTGATTGTGGACAGCAGTCTCATCAGCTGCAGGGAATTTTGAAGGAGGGATGGGGAACCGCAATGACTCAGTATATTCTTCAATGCCTTGCCTGTACACCAGGTGTGGGAGAGAAGAGGAGGTGGTGACAAGTACGTGTGGTCATCTATCCAAACTCTCATGTTTCAAAGGAACATTAATTTCATTGTCCCCAGAGAGGAGAAGTAAATAATGAGGTATTGTCTAAGTCAGGTTTTTTCCTGCTGGAAGCTAGAGTTCTGCAAAGTGTTGGACTTCACTCTAGACTTGGCTCTAGGTCTGTATGAGCCACTTGTAGGGAGTGTGGCTTTTGGCAAGTTACTTTACCTCTTGAAAATCCATTTCCTCTTTGTAAAAATGGGGATAATAGAGCATGTCTTTTTGCCTTTAAAGGTTATGCAACGTGCACTCATATGTTCATTACTGCACTATTCACATAGCAAAGACATGGGATCAACCTAGGTGCCCACCACTGGTAGATTGAATCAAGAAAATGTAGTACATACACACCATGGAATACTACACAGCCATAAAAAGAGTGAAACCATGTCCTCGCAGCAACATGGATGCAGCTGGAGGCCATTATCCTAAGTGAATTAATGCAAGAACAGAACATCAAATATTACATATTGTTACTTAGGAGTAGGAGTTAAACACTGGGTACTCATGGACATCAAGATGGTAATAGAAACTGGGGACTACCGGAAGGGGAGAGAGGGGGATAAGGGCTGAAAAACGAACTATTGGGTACTATGCTCAGTACCTGGGTGACAGGATGAATTGTGTCCCCAAACCTCACCATCCTGCAATATACCCAGGTAATAAACCTGCATATATACCCTCTGAATCTAAAATAAAAGTTGAAATTATAGAAAAATTAAAATTAAAAAATGAAAAAGATCGTGAGCTATTGGGAGTGGAAATATTTTGGACCTTGAAAAGAGCATTTTGAAAATAATGCTCTAATGTGAGAATTTTCTCCTGAGCATTAACCAAAGCACCACAGAGGCAGGTTTGGTTACAGTAAAGGGGTCTGAGAAACAAGGAGAAAGTACACGAGATGCCCCTTCAAGGAGGCAAGAGTATACAACAGTGTCTTGATTGATTATCCATTTTAGGGAGATCTATCGTAAATGCTCATGGGCTTTGGCCCCTCAGCATACCTCTCTCTTTGCAGAGTTTTACAAACTCATGTCCACCCTAGCCAAGGCAAAAACACACTGGAAAGTGAAGCCGAGATTCAGCCATGTTAGAAGGGAGGGCACTGGCCTCAGTGCCCGCACCTGGATTTGGGTCTCAGCTCTTCCCTTCACTCCCTGCAGCTTCCTGGGTAGGAATCTTCCCTCTCTGGGCCTCCGTTTCCCATCCATATATTGGTTAGAATATTATTAAGGTCCTTTTCAGCACTTGAAATGGATTCTGTGCTGTCCCAACACATCCAGTCAATCCCAGCTTCTAGTTGCTGCAGAGACTGGGTCACTGGTGCAGCATCTCCGGTCCACTCACAGCAGCAGTCAGGAACTTACGTTGCTGTGCTGATTCCCTGGTCCTCGTCCTGTTTCCTCACAGTGGCATGATGGATCGGACATGCCACGCAACATGCCACGGCTCAGCTTTCCCAGCATGCGAGAACGTGCAGGGTGCATACAGATGCCATGTTTTCTAACCATCGCAACTTTGAGGAGGCAGCAGATGAGGCTTAGGAGGGAAGTGATCGCTCTACCCGGCAACCCATGGTGGTGGGAAGAGGGGTCAGTCGTAAAGTTGTAGGCCACCGGCTGAGACCTGCTGAGTGATGAGCATTACTCAGAGAGTGGGTCCAGTTCTCATTTTAGACCCAAAGTAAACTCTCCAGGCTTTGTTGTAGTTGGCTAATGGCAATCCCCAAACCACAGGCTCCAGAGATATGAGCCAGTCTTCCAGGAGAAGCCACCCGTAGGAGAGGGGAGGATAAAGGGAGAGAGCCTGGCTCAGAGTCCTGTGCTTTGGGGACTGATTGCTTCAGATGGTGGCTTAGTGCCTCCTTTAGTTCAGGGTTCAATGCTAAGATCTCAAGCAAAATCCAATCTATGTTTGCGGATGCGCACATGGGAAGGGTGTTGAACTCATTCCCCCAAAGTCAACATCCGAAGAACTGAGGGACTGGTGGAGTCACTTGGACGTTCTTCATTGTTTTTTTTCTCAAGTTCAGAAAGACCAGCATACCACTTAGAGGCTTGGTTTGGACAGCTCTCCAAACCCCTAGTCAGAGTGCTATCTTGCAGCTAAAACACAGGGTTAGCTGAATTTTCTTCCAAACTTCATTGCAAACAACTATCTTGGCATATTATCTGCAACATTTCCTTTGGAGAGTTCCTCCATGTTAGAAAACAGAAAGTTTGCCAAACACTGTGAATGACTGAATTAAGAAGTAAAATCTCAAATCAGTCAAGATGCATGAAGATTTGAGTGACTTGTGAGCATGAACGACATTGACAAAGACCTCATGAGGATACCATGGCAAGGCAAGATGAGACCGTAGGATAATGTCGATCTGGATGCCTTTGCAACTTGTGAAATCGGAGAGCCCCACCTTGACGAATCACCTGCGCAATCCCTTGCCCTAAGGTACAATCATACTTGAATCTTCAGTCTTCAGACTTTGTAGTCCTTGAACGCACATGCACAGAAAATACACATTTGTATGCAATATTGCACCCTCCCCCATAACTCACTGCAATTAGGAGTTGAATTCCCCAGTTTGCTGGACTGAACTTAGAGACCCAGCAAAAGGGGCTCTTGAGAAGGAAAAAAGGAATTCCACACTGGTGAGGTTAGGGCTTCAGTCTTTAAAGCGAGATGGCTTCGTGGAGACTGCCTGCTTTAGAAACGGCTGGGTCCCGATGCTCTCAGAGGGGGAGGTGGGTGACGCGGCGTGGAGAAAACCACTCAGGAGCCAGGAGGACTGGAGCGGGCGCTCGCGCGGGGCTGGGGTTTGTGTAGCGCTGTGGGTTTTACCTTCTGAGCACCCCATCTGCCCTCTCACAGGCACAGCAAGGGCCCTGTAGTTGCTCTATTCTCCACCCATCTCTGAAAACTTTCCTTCTCTGATGCTACTTCAAAGCCCCCTGGGAAAGCCAAGTTGCCAATTAAGCCTCTTTGAGGCAGGTTCTCATTCCTTCCCCACTAATTGAAATGTTACTCCTTTTACTAAACCCATAAACCACCCAAACACAACAGTCTTCCTCATTTGCATTGTAACAATGTCCCTAATGTGCTTCCAAGAGCTTTACGTAAAGGCGAACCTCTTCTCCTCTCCCTGTATGAACGGTCAAAAGCAATTCCGAGGCAAAGGCCTTCATTTCCATCCCCATACAGCTGCTCATTAGCTAAGGTGGAATAAATTCCTTTTATTCTGGATTCATTTCCCAGGATGATAATGTCTTTTTTGTCTCAGGCCACTGTTCCCAAACTAGGCCTTAATTGCTGATAGTAATTGAGTTAATACATATTTACAGCTGGGTAAGGTTAAAGAAGGTCTCCTGTAGTTTTACTGGAGACATTTGATTTAACCTGCAATAAAATCATCAACGAGTTGTTCAGTGCTCATTCCGTCTGTCCTTTATCTTGTCTGCTCCTTGGGAAAGTTGGGTGACGGCAGATGGCTTTGGCGTGGGCTCAGCTCTCAGGCTGCAGAGACGAGAGAGCCTAAGTCTCACCTCCTCACCTCTGGGTCCTCCTCTATTCAGAGAGAAGGGCCTCTCCCACTGAAAGCAGATAGCCCGGGGCAAGGCTGCGCAGCTCCCCAGGCTCCCAGCCAAGGAGCACAGGCCGGATGATGAAATCCCATCAAAGCCACAGGGCTGGGCCAGGCTCTGAATCAGCTCCCACCGGTAGCTCTGGCCCAAAGTGGCCCACGGGCGGGGCACCGAGCGGAGGTGTCAGGCAACGTGACAGTCCCAGTCACCGGTGCATGCCTAGAGAAAGGGGCTGAAAACAGGGTAGGAGGAGGGACCAAGGGCTGAGGGCAAAGCCAGGGAAAGCCAGGGGATTTCCAAATTACACCCTGGGGGGCCTGATGGTTTGCTTGTGAAAAAGTCTTCTCGAACCTTCTCTCTCACCTTCTCATAGACAGGGAGAAATGTGGAGGCCCTCCTCACCCAGGGGTTTCAGGCCTCTGTATCCACGGGAGTGAAACTGGCTTTACCCAAAAAGTGAGGATGGCTTGAGTGCACTGCAGGCTGACCGCTCCTCCCTTCCTCCCTCACTTGCCTCGCCTGGGCCTCTGGCTGCTTTTCTATTCAGAAGGAGCCTGGCCTGAAATAAATGGTCCTGACTGGCAGAGGTAGCTGGCAGTTCCCTAGAATCCGCGCTGTCACAGGCTTCCTGGGTACAAAAGTAGATTATGCTCTCTAGCCCCCTTTCCAGTTAGATGTGGCTGCGTGGCAGACTTTCCAGCTAATGGTGTTCGGGCCAAGGGAGCAGTGACACAGGCCATCTCCATGCTCTGCTCTCACTGACGGCCCTGCTGGGGGTAAGGATGACCCTGGGGCAAACGCTGAAAGCAGCAGAGTTGCGGCCAGCTCAAAAATGTAAATCATGAAAGAACTGCTGTCTCACCCTTCCCTGTGAGTGAGCATACCATACATGTCTATGGGGTTTAAACACTGTACACTTGGCGGAGGTTTTTTTTTTTTGAGATGGAGTCTCCTTCTCTGGCCCAGACGGGAGTGCAGTGGCGCAATCACGCCTCACGGCAACCTCTGTCTCCCAGGTTCAAGCGATTCTCCTGCCTCAGCCTTCTGAGTAGCTGGGATTACGGGCTCGCGCCACCATGCCCATCTAATTTTTGTATTTTCAGTAGAGACGGGGTTTCTCCATGTTGGCCAGGCTGGTCTCAAACTCCTGACCTCAGGCTCTCCGCCCGCCTCGTCCTGCCAAAGTGATTACAGGCGTGAGCCACCACGCCTGGCCGGGGACTATTTTTTGTAGCGGGGAAGCTACTAAACAGTCTGAAGTACACAGCACCATGAACTGGCATGGCCTTTGCCTAGAATGCTGGTCCACGCAGACTTTACCCATGCCTCCCTGAAGACCCGCTCAAATTCCAGCCCGGCTCTGAAGGCTTCCCATGACCAGAGGACACACCAATCCAGTTTACACTGATTATTCCTGGTCTCCTACCGCAGCCGCCTTTGCCTACCTCTAGGCAGATTGAGCCAAGCAGGAATCAGGCCTGGCCACCTGAGTAAGATTTAGAAACTGAGCTTTAAGGCCAAAAGCCTCAAAACCAAAGGTAGCTCCTCAGAGACTCTGATTTTATAATTTGTTGTTAAAATCAGGCTCAAGAGCCCTGGATGAGGAGGGAAAACACGAAGCTGGTTTCTGGAGCAATTTGGCATGTTGGAGAGAGATGGCCCCTTCTTCTTACAGACGAAGAGACTGAGACCCAAAAGCAGGGAGAGGCGAAATCAGCGCCCAGGCCTCCTGCCTCTCAGCCTGGAGTTGCTTCACTGCCTTCTTTAAACCTGACGACAAAAGCAAGGCAGGTGGAATGTGCTGGTATCAAGGCTCCCTTCACATGTCCTGGTGCATCCTTTTCCGTTCACCACAACGTGCTGGTCTTCAGTGCACCCTGCTTCAGTATTCTCAAATGCTATTCCCAATCGCCTTCCGTCTCCGTGTGCATTTCGTGGCAATTCCTGGTGCTGACACTTCCCATGTGAGCCTACTGGGAAATGCCAACATTTCCAAGGTGAGCCGTGTTCAGTATCCCTGTGGACGGACAGGGCTTGTTTAAGGAACATGAACACTCCATAGCGAGGATGGGGACAGGCAGGAAACGCAGCAGCAGCGAACCTCTCTCTATTTCTTTGTCGCATCCTTCTCTTCATAGGAAGAGAAGAGCCCTTGGGGAGGGATTCCATCTCCTGTTTCAGAGAAATAAACTGGGGATCAGAGAGGTTGGGTGATTTGCACAAGTCTGATGTGTGTGTTTCTTTTTCTTCTTTTTCTTCTTCCTCTTCCTCTTCCTCCCCTTCCCCCTCCCCTTCCCCTTCCCCTTCCTCCTCCTCCTCCTCCTCCTCCTCCTCCTCCTCCTCTTCTTCTTCTTCTTCTTTTTTTTTGAGATGGAGTCTCACCCTGTCACCCAGGCTGGAGTGCTGTGGCTCGATCTCGGCTCACTGCAACCTTTGCCTCCTGGGTTCAAGCGATTCTCCTGCCTCAGCCTCCCGAGTAGCTTGGATTACAGGCATGTGCCACCACACCCAGCTAATTTTTGTATTTTTAGTAGAGAGGGGGTTTCACCATGTTGGTCAGGCTGGTCTCGAACTCGTAACCTCAGGTGATCCACCTGCCTCGGTCTCCCACAGTGTTGGGATTACAGGCGTGAGCCACCGCACCTGGCCCATTTCTTCTCAGTGCTCTTCCCATGGAGGAGTCTGCTATCAGAGGAAGAAGTTTCTCTTTTCTATGTCATAAAAGAAAGCGACATGAGGCTACAGTTTGAAGCTGTATTTTATTCTTTGAAATTCAATCAACCATATTTTCTCTAATTAGGTCCCAAAGCAGAGGCCTATTTTTCAGTGTTAATTTCTCAGAGTCTAGAGGCGTGCTGATCAGAACTTGAAATCTGACCCGACCTGCGGGTTGACGTAGCTTTCCACAACGCAGCGCCCCGTCAGCGTTTTTCCTCATAGTGTGAGCTGGTTCAAAGCCCACGTTTTCTGCTTCCACATCCTTCCTTGCAGGAAGCTGTGGGGGAATCAGGAGCCTGGATGCTTGGCTCAGGAGAGGTCCGTAAGGCCATATAGTCCAATTCTTATTTTACCACTGGGGGTCCATAAGCCCACAGCAAGCCTGTGGCAGGGCTTGGGGGTCCCAACTCTTCAGCAGAAAGTGCTGTATGGGAGAATGTGGGAGATGGAATCCAGATTGGTAATTTTCCGTAAAGTAAAAGAGGAATAAACATTCTCTTTAAATCCCGTAACCGGGAGCAAGGAGGAGGAAGCTACCTACATCCATCATTTTCCTTTGGGAAAGATGTTGCATCCCGCCCTGTCCACACATTGAGGAAACTGTCACCTTTTCGGATGTTGATGCCTGTGTTCCCCGGCATGGCTCTCTGCATCCTTCGGACTCACCTCTTCTGCTTCGTCTGCAGTTCTTTTCCGTTAGTGAGTGTGTATATGGGGGAGCGGTGGGAAGGGTGTGCATGGGTAGTGGGTGGGGTGACAGCCACTCAGACACTGGAGAGGCAGGAGAGAAAGGAGAGGTTGACAGGGTTGGTGTTGGAAGTGCCTACCAACAGCTGTTCTTTAGAATTTATTGCATGCTTTGTGCCATGCAGGAATCTTGCTTCATATATACATACTGTGTAATTCACTAGGTGCTTTTTCCATCTTTTTTATTCTTAAAAAAAATTCTTAAAAAAATTCTTGGCCGGGCGTGGTGTCTCACTCCTGTAATCCCTGCACTTTGGGAGGCTGAGGTGGGCGGATCACGAGGTCAGGAGATTGAGACCATCCTGGCTAACATGGTAAAACCCCGTTTCTACTAAAAATACAAAAAATTAGCCGGGCGTGGTGGTGGGCGCCTGTAGTCCCAGCTACTTGGGAGGCTGAGGCAGGAGAATGGCGTGAACCCAGGAGGCGGAGCTTGCAGTGAGCCGAGATTGGGCCACTGCACTCCAGCCTGGGTGACAGAGCAAGACTCCGTCTCAAAACAAACGAACAAACACACAAACAAACAAACATCTTTGGAAAGCAGAGACCTGGAGAGCAAGAGCTAACATACTGGGAATACTACAATATTCTACATGATATGCTTCTCATTTTCACATAGAAATGAGAAAACTCTTTCAATCCCTGACAACAGCATGGGACAATCACATCTTAATTGTCATGGTGAGGAGGTCTATGCTCAGAGAAGGGCCTGGTCTAAGATCACACAGCTAGTAAGTGGCAGAGGCAGGATTTGAACTCAGACCTGTCTGAGTCAAAGTCAGGTTTCTTTCCACAACATCAAACTGCCTCCTAAGTACACAGAACTGTTAGCAAAGAAGAGCAGTTGCCCCCAGTTTATAGCTTGAGAAAATGAGTCTGCAAGTCTCAGAGAAGAATCAAGTCCTATAGTTTCTAATCACAAAACTGTGACTAAAATTCCAACCTGTGTGAAGTGAAGTGGTAGGTATGGGAGGACCCCAAGGTATGGCCCCACCCTCTAGACACCAGCCATCCATTGAGACCTATGACTGCTACTGGTGTCTCAACAGGGAATGGTTCTGAATGAGTATGTTGGCGAGGGATGGGTTGGGTGGTATAAATGATGAAGGCTGAAGAGTCTGAGACGGTGATCAGTGCTGAGTCCAGACCGTGACCCCGTCTGGAAATCTGCTAAAATGGTCTTTGCTAGAGGCCGTGGATCCTCTTACATCATTTATCAGAATCTCTTGTCATCTGGAAATAAGAAAACCCAAATTAATTGTTGACAAACATTTTGCAGTAATTGCATCTTCTTACTAAGGGCCAGACTCTCTCTCTTTGGAGAATGAAGCTGGAGCGTGTAATTGCTGGTCAGATCTTCTCCTCACAATGGCCTGAGTAAAGACTCCGAGGCCAGGCAGAGCGGGAGCCTCTCCCCTCAATGTTACCTCCAAAAGGAACGGGGGATAAATACCCTTGTAAGACAGTTGGCCTCATTTTGTGGATGTGAATTCAATGGCTCACAGCTCCATTCTACTCATCCTGGCTCCGGCTTAAGTTTTAAAAACTAATTCTCTCTGCATTAATCTGAAAAGATCCTTCAAACAAAAGCTCAACATCTGAGTCTATTTACCGAGTGTGCAGCTGTGTCAATTGGCCAAGACAAAGCGAAGGCTTCCTGGTCAGCCCACAATGGGTGGCAGGTAGTCTTGCAAACAGAGAAACACAAGGCAGGGGCCTTTCACGAGTCAGCAAACCTGCTTCCAACAAGGAAGAGCTGGAGCAGAGGGGTCAGGAGGATGGAGTGCCGCCCCACCCCCACTCTCACCAGCACACAAGTGGAACTGAAAGGTAGGATCTGTAAGCCCATCAATTAGGGCTATTAAAAAGGTAATTAGCCCTCTTCTATGGAAACCAAGGACAGAGATGTGAAAAGGGGGACATTCATTTCCATGTGGTTACATTTTAATGTGACCAGTACACTTTAGTCATGAAACGAGGTGCCATTGTTGAGAATATCACTTGGTCGGTCTTAATGGAAAGGTGCTACTAAGTCAGTTAAGGAGTTATCTTATATTTAGAACAGTAGCTATTTTTAATTCTTGAAAAATATATTTTTCTGTTATCAAACTCTAGGTTCAAATCAAATGGCCAGGTTTGGGAAGCTAGGGACGAGTTGAGAGTCATTTCTTTTCTAGTTTCCTTTTCCAAAGAGAATTGTGGCAGGAAATGAAATTTAAAAATGTCAACAAGGAATAATTTGTCTTGGATTCTGAGAAGTGTGAAATTTAATGTTTCTGTTTCCTCTCTTTTTAAACATGTGTGGGTATTTCGGTAATAAAGCCCAAGAAAGACAGAAAATGAATGGAGGAAGGACCTTTGTTATAATGAGATTTGAAGACAGTTATTCAAATGGACCTAAAGCATATGATGCTCTGTACAACACTGTCCCCGTTCACAATGAATGCACTTACGCATATTTGCATTGCCTCTTTCTGTGTGTGTATGTGTGTGTGCGTGCACGCACGGTGGTAGTGGTGGTGGTTGTGTATGCACACCTGCAAGTAAAGGATAATTTAATTTTGTTTCTCTACCATCTCATGCTCTCCTTCTCCATCACTACTCCCACTACTTTTTTGATGTAAAATGTGCAAACAATGAGATGAAAAGATTTTTTTTTTTTTTTTGAGACGGAGTCTTGTTCTGTCGCCCAGGCTGGAGTGCAGTGGCATGATCTCAGCTCACTGCCAGCTCCGCCTCCCGGATTCACGCCATTCTCCTGTCTCAGCCTCCGGAGTAGCTGGGACTACAGGCGTGCACCACCATGCCTGGCTAATTTTTTTTGTATTTTTAGTAGAGATGGGGTTTCACCATGTTAACCAGGATGGTCTCGATCTCCTGACCTCGTGATCCGCCCACCTCAGCCTCCCAAAGTGCTGGGATTACAGGCGTGAGCCACCGTGCCTGGCCCGAGATGTAAAGATTTTAAGAATACAATTGGGTGTATCACATCCCATTAATCCACACAGTAATTAAGAGTTACAATATTCCCATCACATCAGAAGTCTGCTGCCTCCATCCAATCAATACAACCCTCCCCAGGCAATCACTGTTTTGATTTTTATTACTATGAATTCGTTTTGCCTGTTCTTTAATTCCATATAAATGGTATCAAACGGTATGAACAGTTTTGTATCTGGCACTTCTCACTCAAAATATTACTTTTTGAGATTCATCCATGATGCTGATTATTAGTAGTTCATTCTATTTTTATTTATAAGTAACATTTCGTTGTATGACTATCCCACAGGGTATCCATTCTTATTTGGATGGACATCTGGATTGTTTCCAGTTTTGGACTATTAAGAATAGAGCTGCTATAAACATTCTTGGATAAGACTTTTTGTGGGCATATGTTTTTATTTCTCTTAGGTCATTATCTAGGAGTGAGGTTGCTGACTCATAGATTATCTTTAACTTTGTAAGAAACTAAGAAACTGCTAACCAGTTTTTTAAAGTGGTTCTACCACCTTACACTTTCAGCAGCAATGTGATGAGTTTCAATAGTTCTGCCTCCTTACAAACTTGATGTTGTGAGTCTTTTTAAATGTTCTGTTCTGATGGGCATTTGGTAGTCATCTCCTTGTGGTTTTAACTTGCATTTCTCTGATGACTATGATGTTGAACTCTTTTCTTATATGCTTTTACCATTTCTATGTCTTCTTTCATGAAACTTCATTGAGGTCTTTTGTTCATTTTTATTAGTTTATGTTATTAATTTGCAAACATTCTTTACATTTTCTGGATAAAATATCTTCTAATACACAGGTATGGCAAATATTTTCTCTTGGCCTATGGCTTTCATTTTCATTTTCATAAGGGATCTTTTTGATGAGCGAAAGTTTATTATTTTGATGAGGTCTAAGTTTTCAAATGTTTATTTTATAGTTAGTGTTTTCTGTATCTCATCTTTGGGATACAGAAAAAATCTGTACTCTTTGCTCTACCCCAAGGTTGTAAAGACATGCTTCTGTGTTTTCTTTTAGCAGCTCTATAATTTTAAATTTTGTGATTAAACTGATAATTCATCTCAATTAATTTTATATGTATGGTATGAGGCAAAGATTGAGGCTTATTTTTCTCCCAACGTTTGTCCAGTACCTCTAGAACCATTTGATAGACTTTCCTTTCCCCACTTAACTGCTCTGATGCCTGCATCACAGATCAGTTGATTGTATCTGTGTGGTTCTATTTCTGGACTTTCTATTCTATTTTTTTTCTTTTTGGTCTGTCTTCATGCCAATATCACATTGCTATGATTTTTCTATATTTTTTAATGTCTTGAAATCAGATAATGGGGGGTCCTTGGATCTTGCTCTTTTTTTGAAGATTATTTTGCTAGATCCTTTGCATTGTTGTATAAATTTTAGAATCAACTTCTCAATTTTGACAAAAAGCTTGTTAAGATTTTGATTGGTTGTGTTGAGTCTGTGAATTAGTTTAGTAAGAGGGAAATTTAACGCCTTAACAATATTGAACCTTTCAACGAATGAATATGCTATTTCTTTCTATTTACTTGTTTTCCCTTATTTTTCTTAGGAAGATTGTATAATTTTTACTGGAAAGGTCTTGTACATCTTTTGTCTAGCTTACTGCTGAATATTTTATGTATTTTGATGCAATTGCAAATGATGTTTTGAAATTTTGTTTTCTAATTGTTTGTGGTTAGTATGTAATAATAGAATTGACATGTATATTTAACCTTATAGCTTGTTATGTTGCTAAATTCCCTACCTAGTTCTAATGGTGGCTTCATATATCTCTTAGTATTTAATATATGTATATATATTCACATTTTCTGCAAATAAAGAAAGTTTTACTTCTTTCTGTCCAATCTTTACACTTTTTATTCTACCTTATTGAACTAGCAAGGGGTGCCAGTACAGTTGCTAAACAGGCAGTTAAATTACTGATGGTTTACCTCAATATTGTGGAAGCTCTGTTAAGGTTTCTTTAAGCGTGGGTCTACTTCTTATTCAATGGCACAGTCCTTTTTCCTAAGGTGTGGAATTTGTGGTGTGAGGAGCTCACCAAAGTGTCTCCCCTCTGCTTGGCTAGCATTCCAAAGTCTCCCAACCCTCAGGACCTCTGGTGTCTCTATTCAGAGTGCAACCCCATTGAATCTGTTTGCTAATAGGCCTAGTAGAGTTTTACCCTGTGCACGTACAGTCCTGTTCTCAGCCAAGAACCCTGGAGGACTGCCTGATACAACTTCTGGCAACCTTCTGGCACAGATACTTCTCCTCTGGTACCTTGCCCTGCAGATTCCACCGTTCCCGCACTCCCACGCTCCAATCTCTGCCTCCTCCACTAAACATGCTCACCATCCTCTGCTTGTGCACTCCCTCCTTTCACTGTGATCTGGTAACTGTCCACGGGTGGAAAGCCAGACGGTACGCAGGGCTCACTTCATGGGCTTCCCTTCTTTCAAGGATCACACCTCTGCTGTTCATTATTCAATACCTGAAAATAATTGCTTCAGATATTTTGTCCTGTTTAATCATTGCTTGTGCTGAAGGCACATCCAATACCAGTTTACTCCATCATGGCCAAAAGTAGATTTTTACCCATAGGTACTTTTGTTAAACCAGCCATCCATACCAAGAACACGTCTGTGCCATCTCTTTCATTTCTCACATGCGTACAGAGGGCAGGAATCATGTCTCGAATTTAGAAAAATCACTGGACAATTCTTATAATACTTGTCTTCCAACTTCCTCAACAAACAAAAACAAACAAACAAACAAACAACGAACGGTATTTTCTAAAAACTCAAGCCAGTCCACTAGTCGTCCTTACTAGACCGGCATTTCCTATCTGTGTTCTGAGGAATGCTGGCTCCACAGCAGGATAAATGGCAATCTGGGTCTACAGAGTTTCCTAATCAGATACTTTTGGAAAATGTTATGTCTGATTTTTTTCCTGCAGGAGAATCACATGCACATTAACATATGAAAAAGGCTGATATGTTCTGTTGAAAAATTTCATCCACTTAACGTTTCCCAAACTTAATCATCCACTTAACGTTGCCCAAACTTAATCAGTGCAACTAAGCCTTGAGAGAATATTCATTAATATTGGAAATGTGTGCTCTTTCACTTCGTAAATTATCTGACTTATTTATTTTCCCCAAAGTTTTGAAAAAATACTATTCAGAGGGCAAAAGGAGAGTTTTGATGTTTGGCAAGTCAGTCAAAATTACGGATGCTGATATGATATTTAAGCTAATCATTTCTGATTGGTAGGGCCAACAATTGAACAGATGAGTTAAATACCTCAGAATCTATATGTCTAGTTTCCACATCCCAATTGTGCAAATAAAATGTGATGGGAAAATGGACTTTTTCTTTTAACACTGATGGACTCTGATCAGCATATTTCTCTTTTAAAGGCCTAGAAATCTGGAAATATAATGCTAGCCCATAAAATCTTACCTTCAAAAGTATTTCATATAGACTCTATTTTTAAGATAATAACCCACCTCTATAAATTTTATTAATCATTTATGAACCCCCTAAAATACTTTTGGAAATATTTTCCAGCTCAAACACCTTTTTAAAACACCTTTTTCAATGACATCATGTCTCTTGGTGTATATTGTTCTATAGTGGGGATCTGGAAAGCTTCCCCACCCCTCCATAAAGCGACTGCTGAAAAGTTTGTCATCATCCTCCCTAAATATAAGCACCTGGAAAATCTGAGTGCTATGAAACCCCAAAACACAGCTCTGAGGCAGACAGCTAGGTTTAAAAATCTCTCCCTGGGAGAATCGCCTCAGGAATAGCAGAAGCATACTTCACAATCCTGGGGAACTTCAAGGGTCCCCAAAGGCTGAGCCGCAGTGAGAGGCTTTGAACTGTACTCTAAAAGGTCTCCCAGGAGGAAAAACTCTCCCTGAGTTTCTCTGCTGAGCATGCTGTGTGCTTCCTTTCACCTCCCTGCTGCTGTCAGCTAGCTCCACATTCTGACCTACAGGCAGAGGCAAAGTGGATGCACACTGATTCATTCATCCAATCCATTCAGCTATTCATTAGTTAATTCAAAACTGAATTAACTAATGAATAGCTACAGCAGAGGTGCTAGGATGCAGTGGTGGACAAAACTCAATCCCTGCCCTCATGGAGCTTACAGTCTAGGGAGCAAGAAGAACAACCAGCCAACCAAGGCACATGGTAAGAAGTACTCCAAAAAGAATGAGTCACATCAAGAAGTTGGAGAGTGGCTGGAGAGTTACATAGGATGATCAGGAGTGTTTTCTCTGAGGAGGTGACATTTGTGCAGTAGTATGAATGAGAGGCTGAGTCAAAGAAACATTGAGGGGAAGAGCTTTCCCAGCAGTGGGAACGGTAAGTAAAAAAATCCCTGAGGCTGGAGTTTTTGGTTGAATCCAATGGCTCCTAAGCACTAACTAGTTGCATTTGACTCACCAAAGAAGCTTAAAAACAAATACTATTCCCGGGATCCACAGTCTTGGAGCCCAATTCAGTAAACCAGGAGGGGGGCCTGAGAACCTAGATTTTTAAAAGCCTTCCCAGAATATTTTGATGCTTAGCTCAGTTTAGGAAACTCTAATCCAGTCCAACGACCTCATATCACAGAGGAAGAAATTGAGGTCCAGAGACAGGACGTGATTTAGCTTCTAGTCACAGAATTACATAATTATAGAGCCAGGCCTAGAAACCATATTCCCACATTCCCAGTCCTCCCTGCTCTATCCCCTCCTGTCCCCTCTTCTCCTAGAAGCCACTAGAAATGTTTTTCTTCTATTAATATTTGTTGTTGTCATTACTAATATAAATAATAACTACCATTCATTGAAGATTTATCCTGGGCACAGTTCTAAGCACTCTTCATATATTAACTTATTAAATCCTCACAATAACCTTATGAGAGTGCCATACTTATGATTCTCACTTTGCAGTTGAGGAAGTTGGTGGAGAGGTTAAGCAACTTCCCCAGCTCATACAGCTGGCAAACGATGGAGCCAGGCCACCTTCCTGCAGAGTTTATGATGCTGGACTCCCCTTTGGGGCTGCCTCATGCAGACCAGGGCAAGACCATTACTGCTGTTATTGATTCTCATCAACACGAGCTTCGGTTTCTCATCCTGTGCACATTGGCAGGGACACCAGCCGTATCATGATGCAGACAGCTGGGAGTGCACCTCAAGGCCATGGTACAAGTTCAGACAGTGGAATCTGTCCCTTTGGAGAGCAACTAGGGTCTGAACATGACTTATTTGTCTTTTGGAAACTTCAGGAGATTGAAGTTTCCTTTTGGTGAATTTTGGAAGTCAGGCTCTGCTGAGGACGCAGAGGGAGAAGCTGGTGTGCTTGCTGCGTGTTTACGGCCAAGCTGGGCACATCATCTGAGTCATAGCTGCATCCAAGTAACACATCACTAGTGTGTCTTCCCTGCGGCCAGGATGACCACATCATTGAACTCACTGTGCGAACCCTGAGAACAAGGTTGAAAGATAAAGCAGGATGATCCTTGACAAAGGAAGAGATCTGCAGGATGAAGGAACAGCCTCAGCAAAACCATAGTGGTGTGACATGGCATGGTGGCTTTGGAGAAGGGAGATTAAAAAATATATAGTTTTTGCTGTTGTTGTTTTTGTTTTTTCTTTTTTGAGATGGAGCCTCACTGTGTCACCCAGGCTGGAGTGCAGTGGTGCGATCTCGGCTCACTGCAACCCCCGTCTCCTGGGTTCAAGCGATTGTCCCACCTCAGCCTCCCAACTAGCTGGGATTACAAGCATCTGCCACGATGCCTGGCTAATTTTTGTACTTTTAGTATAGATGAGATTTCACCATGTTGGTCAGACTGGTCTCCAACTCCTGACCTCAGGTGATCCACCCACCTTGGCCTCCCAGAGTGCTGGGATTACAGGCGTGAGCCACTGCGCCTGGCCATACATAGATGTTATTATGTGTACAGCTAGTATGTTTCCATAAGCTAAGGGTTTAAGGTGAGAGAGAGTCTGTATATAGTTTTGCTAGCTTTTCAGTGTATTATCCTCCAAATGATCACACCAGTAGTATAGAGCACACTTTATTGGGGTCTCTGTCAAATAGAGGAGGGAGTGCATGGTTTACTAATTACTTCATGCTCAAAATACCATGGTGCTATTTTGTTTTTATTATTCTTCATAAAAATTTTTAATTGTTTTTTAACGTTTTTGTAGAGATAGGGTCTTGCTATGTTGCCCAGGCTTGTCATGAACTCCTGGCCTCAAGCAATCCTCCCACCTCAGCCTCCCAAAGTGCTGGGAATACAGGCATGAGCCACCATGACTGACCATTTTTAAAAATTATTCTTTGTAGGTTAATAACAGACTGTATGATGGGGCTACAGAAGGAGGGCATTTATTAAGGAGGGTGAGAAGCTGAACTAAAGTGACCTCTCCAATCTGTTCCAGCATCATTGATGTGCTATGCGTATACCTATTCCATCAGCAATACATCAGAATTCATGTATTCATGTGTCTGTGCTACATTGCTAAGTCTTCTGTGATGCTCTGGTATCTAAATGAGGTACTATTGTGGATGCCTCCCAGGCCTGTAGACAATAATTGTCTATTTCACACCACTGCCTGTAGAAAGGATGGAAGAGAGGCAAAGAGCTTGAAACTTCAAACTCAGCTGTGAAGATAGGACGGGACACCACTAAGACACAGGGGTGCGCTGGAGCTGGTTTACAACCAGATCAGGAGAGTCAATTGTTAAATTTTTAGAAGTTTTGTGGGCCAGTTGTTAAATACAGCCATTATTAAAATTAAATTTTATGGATTTATAATTAAATAAATTATGTTTTCAAAACGGAAGCAAAGGCATGCCTGTAGTCCCCGTTAACTTGGTAGAGACTAAGAGGATCATTTGCACCTAGGAGTTCAGGCAATATAGCAGCACCCCATCTCTCAAAGTAGGTGAGTAAATTAACGAATTAATTAAAAAATGAAAAGGAAACAAACACGAAAAACTCATTGCTTCCGAATTATTTTACTATATTCTACCATTGCACATAATCTTGAGGTTATCAGCAGCTGTGGTAGCTGCATGGCAGATGGAGATACTGCAGAGTGGTGTCCATCTCTTCTCAGCTGCATTCAGTGATGTCGTGTTGGTCATGTGACATCAGTCGTGGTGTGAGTATCTATGCTACGGAAATGGGCAAGTGCTAGAAATCTGAGGCCGATTCATTGTTTTGTGGGTATCTTGACTTAAGAACATGATGGAAAAAATTAATAATACAGATTAAATTTAACAGTATGTTTTGTCTATGCCATTACATGGTGAATAGCACAAACAGTTGAGGAAGTATTCTTCTAGTACTCAAAAACTATTACCCAATTCTGCAAAGAAGTTGCATATCATTGATGATGAAAGAGTAAAATTCCTACGTATCTTTATTGTTTCACTTCTGTCTTACGTATTCACTTAAATGAAAATATCAACCAACATTCATGCCAGAGCTCCACCTGTTTGTCAGCTGCCTCCATAGATTGGCTACACATTCAAAGTTTCAGCAGCAATCAATGAAAGCCTTTTGTGAGTCTCACTTGGCTGTATAAAATTTACGGTAAATGGTCTTATGATGGGTAATTTTATGTGTCAAAGTGGCTAAGTGTAAGGACACCCAGATAGCTGGCAAAACATTTTTTCTGGGTGTGTCTGTGAGGTGCTTCTGGAGAGATAAATGTGTAAATTCTTAGATGGAGTAAGAAAGATCCACCTTCACCGGTGTGGTAGACATCACCCAATCCACTGAGAGCGCTCTTCAAGAAAACGAAGAGAGGAGGAGCAAATTCTCCTTCTCTTCTTGAGCTGAAACATCCCCTGCTCCTGCCCTTAGACATCAGAGCTCCTGACTCTCAGGACTTCAGACGCCAGGATTTACACTAGCACCTTCACACCCCCCGTTTCCACTCCCTACCTCCCAGCCCTGCCTCTCAAGACTGGGAGTTACACCCTCATTCTTAGCCCTTCAGACTCAGACTGAACTATGCCACGGGCTTTCTTGGTTCTGCAGCTTGCAGACAGCATATCATGGGACTTAGCCTCCGTAACTGAGTGTGAGGCAATTCCTACAGTAAATCCCGTCTTATGTATCAAAATCTGCCCACTGCTTCTCTGGAGAACCCTAATACGAGTATTGTTTGTTATCATTTTTATTTTTTAATTTTTATTTATTTATTTATTTGAGACAGAGTCTCGCCCTGTCGCCCAGGCTGGAGTGCAGTGGCACCACCTCGGCTCACTGCAAACTCCGCCTCCCAGGTTCACGCCATTCTCCTGCCTCAGCCTCCCGGGTAGCTGGGACTACAGAAGCCCGCCACCACGCCTGGCTAACGTTTTGTATTTTTTTTTTAGTAGAGACGGGGTTTCACCATGTTAGCCAGGATAGTCTTGATCTCCTGACTTCGTGATCCGCCCTCCTCAGCCTCCCAAAGTGCTGGGATTACAGGCTGGAGCCACCGCACCCGGCATGTTATCATTTTTAAATTGTGTTGTACATGTTCTTTGTATTAGTAAAGTTTACAATAAACTTATGTCTATCTGTCTGTGTAGCTGTCTGTATTTTTCCCCAGGTATCCAGTTGTTAAGTCTTGGACACTATACTATTGCTGAGACATTTCTCCCTTGTAAGTTGACAGGAAGGAAAAATAATTCTCTAGAATAACACAAATCAAACAATCTCTGGAGAGCAGAACCGACTTGGTTTGGGTGCAGAGGGTTTCCTGGGAGCTCATGAAAAGCAGGTCACTAACTACACAGTTGAATGAGTCATAGTTTGCTCCTTTCTAAAATGCAATGTGCTTTATTCAAGAAGCTCAAGATTTTAGCAATAGCAGCTCCTCCCAGCAGCCTCTCAGGATGAGAGTATTGGATGCTTTGCTCCCACCTTTTCCTAGTGACTAACTCCGGAAGCCAAAAGTCTGGGGTTACCGTCTCCTAAATTCTTCCTCCCTCATTTTAGCCAGCCACAGCAGCCCTCTTCCTGGTCTTCAAGCATGCTGAGGATGCTTCTGCCTCTGAGCTTTGCATCTGCTGTTCTCTCTGCCTGGAACTGTCTTCCCCAGATACTAACATGACTCGTGCTTTTTATTCAAATGTCACCTCCCTGACCACCTGTATTAGTTAGGGGTCTCTAGAGGGACAGAGCTAATAGGATATATCTATATATATATATATATAGAGAGAGAGAGAGAGAGAGAGAGGGGAGTTTATTAGGTATTAAGTTACATGATCACAAGGTCCCACAATAGGCTGTCTGCAAGCTGAAAAGCAAGGAGAGATAGTCCAAGTCCCAAAACTGAAGAACTTGGAGTCCGATATTCGAGGGCAGGAAGCATCCAGCATAGGAGAAAGATGTAGGCTGGGAGGCCAGGCCAGTCTCTCCTTTTCATGTTTTTCTGCCTGCTTTATATTTGCTGGAAGCTGATTAGATTTTGCCCACCAGATTAAGGGTGGATCTGCCTTCCCCAGTCCACTGACTCAAAAGTTAATCTCTTTTGGCAACATCCTCACAGACACACCCAAGATCAATACTTTGTATGCTTCAATCCAATCAAGTTGACACTCAGCATTAACCATCACAAGTCCACCCCTTGTCAACTTGAACCCATACACATCTCGTGAGATCACATATAATCTTCAAATAAAGGCAATAATAAGGTCATAATTACGCCTACCATAACACAACTATCATTGGTACAATGATAAATGCACCAATCCCCAACCCAAATACTGTTATATACAGTTACCAATACTTAAATGCTGATATGAAGTCAATAACTCTTATGTCACACGATAAAGGAAAAGCAAATAATATAAAGATATTTTCTTAGTACAAGCATATACATGCACAAACATATTTTTAGCAAAAGAAGGGGGGAGGAAATACTCATGACAATTACAGTCCCCATTTCTGTAGCTGGTCATGTGGTCATAGCTGGTATCGATGACTACCTTCTTCTGCTACCCATTCTGTATTCCCTTTGCCTTCAGCAAGCACCTCAGCAGGTTGTGTCTTTTTCCCTGATGGAGCGACCCAAACCTTCATTCCCGAGAGGTCTGGGCCATGTGTAGTCCTGTCTGGATTGGGCTATTGTAGTTTCCCATTGACCTTAATCACAGGGGATGATAATACTAGCAGATGCCCTAATGGATCTCTTGGATTCCAAGCATACTCTTCCTTACCTCCGTTATGGAGTAGTAGGCTGATTTCATCTTGATAGTCTGGGTCAATCATCTCAGCCAACACTGTAACTCCCTTCTTAGCCTGTTGATCTTAAGGCAGGAGGATCCCAAAGTGTCCAGGTGGCAATCTTAACTTCTAGTTTAATGAAATCGTTGTTGTGTCTCCTAGTGGTAGCCTTCCTCCCTCTGGAACTAAGACCTCTAGGCCAGCAAAATGTAATGTCATGGGAACAGGAAGCAAAAATTTTGCTAGTGGATCACTAGGGGTGATGGTGAGTGGTGCCACTTCCACTTCCACACCTTGATTCCTGAACCCGTGTATCCTGGCCATGGGAGAAACTGTACCATATATATAGGATGCTGATTCAGAGCATACAGGGCCTTCTGGAGAAATTTGCCTCAGCCCTGTAAAGTATTGTCACATAGTTGGTGTTGTAATTGAGACTTCAAAAGGCCATTCCACTGTGCTATCAATCCAGTTGCTTCAGGATGATGGGGAACATGGTAAGACCAGTGAATTCCATGAGCATGAGCCCACTGCCACACGTCTTTAGCCATAAAGTGAGTGCCTTGGTCAGAGGCAATGTTATGTGGAATACCATGACAGTGGTTAAGGCATTCTGTGAGTCCACAGATGGTAGTCTTGGCAGAGGCATTGCATGCAGGATAGGCAAACCCATATCCACGTGTCTATCCCAGTGACAATGCCCTTTCCATGAGGGAGGAAGTCCAATATTATCAACCTGCCACTAGGTAGCTGGCTGATCGCCCCCAGGAATGGTGACATATCGAGGGCTCACTGTTGGTCTCTACTACTGGCAAATTGGGCACTCAGCAGTGGCCATAGCCAGGTCAGCTTTGGTGAGTGGAAGTCCATGTTGCTGAGCCCATGTGTAACCTCCATCCCTGCCACCATGACCACTTTGTTCATGGGCCCATTGGGTGATGACAGGGGTGGCTAGGGAAAGAGGCTGAGTGGTGTCCATAGAACAGGTCATCCTATCCACTTGATTATTAAAATCCTCCTCTGCTGAGGTCACCCATTGGTGAGCACTCACATGGGATGCGAATATCTTCATGGTTTTGACCACTCAGAGAGGTCCATCCACATATCTCTTCCCCAAATTTCTTCATCACCAATTTTCCAATCATGCTTCTTCCAAGTCCCTGACCATCCAGTCAAACCATTGGCTACAGCACATGAATCAGCATATAATCGCACATCTGGCCATTTCTCCTTCCCTGCAAAGTGCACAACCGGGTGCACTGCTCGAAGTTCTGCCCACTGGGAAGATCTCCCTTTACCGCTATGCTTCAGGGATGTCCTAGAAAGGGGTCGTGGTGCTGCAGCTGTTCACTTTCAGGTAGTGCCTGCATATCATGCAGAACCATCTGTGAACCAGGCCCTAGTCTTCTCTTCCTCTGTCAACTGATCATAGGGAACTCCCCATGGGGCCATCAGTGCAGGCTGGGGGAGAGAAGGCAGGGGGGCAGGAGTGGAGACCATAGGCATTTGAGCCACTTCCTCATGTAACTTACTTGTGCCTTCAGGACCTGCTCTAGCCTGATCACATATATACAGTTTCCATTTGATGATAGAGTGCTGCTGTGCATGACCCACTTTATGACTAGATGGGTCAGAAAGGACCCAGTTAATGATAGACAGTTCAGGTTACATGGTGACTTGATGACCCACAGTCAAACATTCAGTTTCCACCAAAGCCCCATGATAGGCCAACTGTCTCTCAAAAGGAGAGTGGTTATCTATAGAAGATGGCCTTGCTCCAAAATCCTAGAGGCCTCCCCTGTGATTCACCTAGGGGGGCCTGCCAAAGGCTCCAAACAGCATCCCTATCTGCCACTGACACCTCAAGTACCATTGGACCTGCTGGGTCTTATGGCCCAAGTGGCAGAGCAGCTTGCACAGCAGATTGGACCTGCTGCAGAGCCTTCTCCTGTTCTGGACCCTACTTAAAACTGGCAGCCTTCAGATGATCACTCAATAAATGGGCTGGAGTAACACACCCAAATGAGGAATGTGTTGCCTCCAAAATCCATATGGGCTCACTAGGCATTGTGCCTCTTTATTGGTTGTAGGAGGGGCCAACTGCAGCAACTTATCCTTCGCCTTAGAAGGAATATCTCGACAGGTTCCACACCACTGGACCCCTAGAAATTTTACTGAGGTGGAAGTTCCCTGAATTTTAGTTGGATTTATTTCCCATCCTCTGGCATGCAAATGTCTTACCGATAACTCTAGTGTGTTTGCAATTCTTTCTCACTGGATCCAGTCAGCATAATGTCATCACTGTAAGGGACCAGTGTGATATCCTGTGGAAGTGAAAAGCAATCAAGGTCTCTCCAAATAAGATTATGACACAAAGCTTGAGAATTGATATACCCCTAAACTAGGACAGCAAAGGTATATTGCTGGCCTTGCCAAAAGGAGGCAAATTGCTTCTGGTGGGCCTTATGGACAGGAATGGAGAAAAAAGCATTTGCCAAGTCAATGGCTGCATACCAGGTGCCAGGAGATGTGTTAATTTACTCAAGCAATGAAACCACATCTGGTGCAGCAGCTGCAACTGGAGTCATCACTTGGTTAAGCTTATGATAATCCACTGTCATTCTCCAAGATCCATCTGTCTTCTGCACAGGCCAGATGGGAGAGTTGAACAGGGATGTGATGGGTATCACCACCCCTGCATCTTTCAAATCCTTGATGGTGGCACTAATCTCCACAATCCCTCCAGGGATGTGATACTGTTTTTGATTTACTATTTTTCTAGGTAGAGGCAGCTCTAATGGCTTTCATTTGGCATTTCCCACCATAATAGCCCTCACCCTACCAGTCAGGGAGCCAGTGCAGGGATTCTGCCAGCTGCTAAGTATGTCTATGCCAATTATACATTCTGGCACTGGGGAAATGATCACAGGATGAGTCTGGGGACCCACTGGACCCAAAGTAAGTCAGACCTGAGCTAAAATTCCATTAATTACCTGACCTCCATATGCCGCTACTTTAACCGGAGGACCACAATGATGTTTTGGGTCCCCTGAAATCAGCATTAGCTCAGAGCCAGTGTCCAGTAGTCCCTGAAATGTCTGATCATTTCCCTTTCCCCAATGCATAGTTACCCTGGTAAAAGGCCAGAGGTCTCCTTGGGGAAGGATGGGAGAAAGGTTCACTGCATAAACTGTCAGTAATGTAGTGGGGTCCTTCCTCAAGGAGACCCGGTCTCCCCTTCATTCATGGGGTTCTGGGTTTGTAAACTGGCACAAATCTGGAAACTGATTGAGGGGCTGTGATTCTCTGTTTTTATAATTCAAATTAGTCTTTTGTCTATTCAACGAGAAGTTTTTTGCTTGTATTAAGTAAGTAGGCATGCAGTAGGTTTTCTATCAATTTCACGTCTAGGAACACTGTGATTAATTAGCCAGTGCCAGAGCTCTACATGAGTTTGACTATTCTGATTGCCATTTGCCTCTGCTGTCCATTACAGTAGCTACACCTACCTTACCTCTGATGGTTGAGTGCCACCACTTGGCCCCTGCCACCTTGGGATCCAATTATTTCCATTGTATTTAAATTTTGTAGTTGAGTGACTGTGGTTCTCATCATTAGATCTGACATACAGAGAAGAGCAATTACAGTGCTCTTCAAAGATGCAGGTGCTGCCCTCACAAATCTATTTCACAAGGCATTGGTCAAGGATATATCTTCTGTACCCTCCCAGCTGGGATGAGTAGGTCCACAGTGACTAATCTATTCCACCATCCCAATCTCCCTAAGCCTTTGGATTGCTTCCCCTACATTCAACCAAGGGAGATCAGGCATTTCCAGCTGGCTCACAGTGGGTCATCTTTTAATCCACATTTCATCTAACCAAACAAATGAACTATTAGAACATTTTTTCACTCCTCAAGCTGCAACATTAAATGCAGAGTCCCTACTTAGTGGGCCCAAATCAATAAATTCAGCCTGATCCAGCTCTATGTTCCTTCCACCACTATCCCACACCCTTAATATCCATTCCCATGCCTGTTCACCAGATTTCTGCTTATATAAATTAGAGAACTCAAACAGTTCTTTTCAAGTGTAGCACACTTCCTCATGGGTCACACTGTCAACCTCACCTCCTCACCTTTAGAGGCCCACTGGGACTTTAGTCTAGTTATAGGTCTAGAAGCAAACAGGGGTGTTGGGGGTGGCTCCTGAGCAGAATCAACATTATCTTGCCTGGCAATTGCCTCAGGAGGCCATCACTGTTGCCTCAGGCAGCGCAGGGTTTATCTCCTCAGACAAAGGTGGAAAGGCTGATGGCAGCATGGGTCGGGGAGGGGATGTTGCCACTACTGGGGATGGGGAAGCTGTTTCTTCTGGCAGAAAAGGTTCATCAACATTTACAAACTCAGTGTCCCCAGATTCATCAGGGGCCCCCCTCACATTCCCATTCCAAGTTTCAGGGTCCCGTTATTTTCCAATTGATGCCCTCACTCTAACAGTAAACACCTGGCGAGGCTGTGCAGGCATCTTTCGTTGCAGATCAGCCCCTCCCATGATAAGAGCTTGTGTCTGCTTTTCCACAATTTCAGCTCTTTCTCTGCAGGAGATATGACTCTCATTCAGGACAATCTTAGCAGATTTGAGGCTCAGTATCTGCCTCTGAAGCCAGGAGATAGAATCCCCGAGTTCATCATTTTCTTTCATAATTTTGTCCACTGAACTTAGGAGCAACCAACCAGCTTCATTATGTTCTTTGGTTCTCCATATATGGTTAGTATGTATTTATTTACTACCTAACTTGTCTACTAATACGTAAGTTCTGAAGGGCACAGATTTCTGTGTCCTTTTTTCACCTCATACAACATTTGGCACAGAGTAGGTGCTCAGTAGATTTTGTTGAAAGATCAAGTAAATGAACTTGGCTCACAGTTTTCTTTTTTTGTCTCAGAGAGTCTGTATCATCTCCCATTTTTACTCCATAGCCATGGGCCAGAATCAAAATGAAGTGTGTGTGGCTGGCCTAGTACAAATAACCTCCTACCTAAGAGGAAGAAGTGCACTTAGGGCTGGTTTGTTGGCGCCATCACCCCAGAGATGGTGCCCTGCTTTGCAGGGGGCTTATCCCACGTAAAATCCCACTGGGCCTGAGGCTTTGGTGCTGGCGTATCATCCAGTTGTGCCCTTTTGCCGTTGGGTATCTGTTGACAAACGAGTCTTATCTGCCATCTATAACTGCCTGTCCTTGTTTAACTTTCTGGAAGATGGATGTCTTATGGCTTTGCTTCTGAGTTCTGCCTCTTTGACTTAAAGGGGATGAAGGGGCAGGAACAACAAAGGCTGTTTAGAATTTAGTCTTCTCAATTGTTTGACCCAGTAAATAGATAAATAAAAAAGGGAGGGGGGAGAAAAGAAAAATAAAAAAGAGACTGGGCTGAGCTCTACAGTTGTAGGTCCCCTATGGGTTCGGCTGACATGAGCCCAATTTTGGTGGGAGCCTGTGTACCTGTGAGGAGTTAATAAGAAAAGTTCAGAAATGGCTTCTCCCACAAGGGCTCCGATTAGGACCCCACAGAGGCAGTGCCATTCCCATCTCCTGGCAAGTTCTAATGACGGGATTTATCTCAGCAGGTTGTATTTGAAGACACTCCACCACTTTCTTAGGAGTAGGAGGCATTCTAGGTGGCCTTCCTGCTCAGCTTCCTTTGGGCTGTTAGATTTTGAAACTGTTCCTGGAAGTAATAGTACAAAAGCATGAATAAAAATACTGGCCGAGCAGGGGTGTATTTCCAGTGGGCCCCATTTAGGAGGAAGTCAGTATGAATCTACTGGAGAATCGGAGGATGCTATTGATCATGAAGTTCAATCCCTCACTTCTCAGATGGGAAGACTGGGATCCACTGAGGGCCTCTGAAGGGACACTCAGCTCAGACCACCTAGGAAAATATGGCATTGGGCAGGATGACACCACTTGTCTAAGGGGCAGTGTGGTGTGGTTATGTTGTTGTGCAATTCTGAGTGGGCTCTGCATCCTGATTCTGGCTCTGCTTCTTACTGATTATGTGAGTTTGGGCAAACTTACCAAAGGTTCCTGTCCTCCCGGTTTCCTTACCTGTAAGATGGAAACAAGGGTTGCACCTGCCGGTCAGGGTTGCTGTTGAGGTTTAAATGCATCAATACACACAATGTACTTAGAGAACATTCTTGGCCAAGGCAGCCTTAAGCAAGCATAAGATTTTATGATTATCAGGGTTTGCTTTTCCAGTTCCTTTCCATAGCCCACTCCTAAGAACTGTCCTGTGAGGTCAGGATCAGACCCAGCCTGCAGAGGTGGGTGAATGGCTGATGTGATACCAATCACTTTAGTGCCACGGAGTCACCTGGAGCTACATGCCCAGTGCTCTGGTAGGCACTACCTGGACCAATATATATGTGCCAATATCAGAAAGAAATCTGTTCCTAAAGAGCCATTGGAAAGATCCCCAGTTTGGGAGTTAAAGAATATGACTTCTAGAGGTGGGCCTCTCTCATGCCAACCACATAACCTTGATAAGTTGCTTCACCTTCACCAATCTGAGTCCTTCTCTGTCAGATGGAGAGGATGATCTTTACTCTGCCTTCCTTGGGATTCCAACAAGAATCAAGTGATTTATATACATGCACAGGGTGTTTGATTTCAGTGAAATGCTTCTGCTGAGGTGATGTAATAGTGGGAATGAAGTGGCGATTCACCCGAAGGACCCTCGATCGCCTTCACCCCAATGAGAACTGGATGTTCACAGTGCTGAGAGCAGGCAACAGAAGGATCCTAGGGAAACCTGCTGGACACCCGAATGTTCACAGTGCTGAGAGCAGGCAACAGAGGGATCCTGGAGAGACCTGCTGGATACCCAAATCCAGCAGGAAAACCTGGACTTGAATCACAATGAACTTGTGAGCCAAGTTCATTTACTTGATTCAAGTCCAGGTTTCTTGCATAGGTTACTTAACATGATGGATAAAATCAGAATCCTAGTAACCTCATAGGATGGTTGTAAGGAGTAGATAAATCATACATATGAAGTGCTCACAACCAGGCCTGGTATAGTGTTCCCTGTAAGGATTGGCTGTGCTTGGTGAGATCAGCCATCTCCGGGATCAGCCCTTGTTGAGCTGAGCTCCTGGGAGGATCCTGTTCACAGAGTCTGTCGTACAGGCAACTGATACGTAGATTAGCATTCCAATTCATCCATTTGGACGGTGTAATTGGCCTTTCTTGGGGAGACATACAAACTCATGTCCACCCCTCATCTCCTTGTGGGCAAGCTCCCCAGGAAAGCCAACTGGAAGCAGCTTCTTGCCTGGAAAGTGGAGTCTCAGGGCAAGAAGGGTAGCGAGCAGTATGCTTGTATCAAGGGCATGATGTCCTGATGCCCCGATTGATCCGTCTCCATGTGGCACCTGCACCAGGGGTTGGGCAGAGCTGTCTGCAGCCAGACTCCTTCTCCTGCTCTACAAACAACGCCATATTTCAGTGCTCTGCCTTCCCTTCTCTATGTTGCCTCCTGCTGAGTTACCTCCCTTATGTCTTTACACAAGCTCAGGCTCTTGATCTCACTTGCTTCTGGCCTATGACATCTTCTGGTTTTTGGGGCAGCCCCTATCTACCTGATGTCGCCCCTTGTATATTGATGCTGCTAGTTTAGCTGTACACATTGTTTGCTCACCTCCCTACAGGACCTCTAACTTCGTGAGACATGTCATGGTCTTGCTACTTCTAATCCACACACCAGTTTAATAGCTACAGGGAAAGGGCTGTACTTGTCAAAGCTCTTATTTAGAAACTGGCCTCTCACCTCTGCTGTTTATGAAGGGGACTCAGAGCACCATGTGAGAGGTAATTGCTTCTTTCATGAGGCAGGGATCTGTATCTGTTTCATTCACTGATACATCCCACGTGCCAGGACAGTACCTACCACAAAGTAGGCACTCAATTATATCTGTCAAATGAATAAAAGTTACTTCTCAGGGTACCATCCCGTTTATCTCAGAATCAGGTCTTTGGCTGTTTGTAGGATGTAGCACGCCTTGGTCTCCTACTGGATAAAGTATTTTTGCCTGCAGCAGTGCGGGCTCTTCACACTCTGGAATAGCTCTTTTGGGCTTGGATTTCATTCTTATTCCTTTTCCTACCCAGTCCACTGAAGTCATAGACCCTGGCTAAAAGCAGAGTTCCAATCCATTCATTTGTTTCCAGGCTTCAAATCTTTAGGTGACTTTCCATTGCTTTTGAAATAAAGTACACATTTCTCACTTGGGTAGTCAAGGCCTAGGATCTGCACCTGATATAGTCTTTCAAACTCAGTCTCTATGTGTTCCCCACAAATACTCTTGGTTGCATTTCAAATTGCATTGCTCAATGTTTTCCAGACGTCTCCCTCTTCTTCATATTGTGTCCTCTAGAATAATCTTCCCAACAAAATGATGTTTAGGAGAGGTCTTGAACACTGTAAGTGATTCCTCTGCCTGCTGGGACTTCCAGCTTTTTTTTTTTTTTTTTTTAAGACAGAGTTTCACTCTTGTCGTCCAGGCTGGAGTGCAATGGTGCAATCTTGGCTCACTGCAACCTCCGGCTCCAGAGGTCAAGTGATTCTCCTGCCTCAGCCTCCCGAGTAACTGGGATTATAGGCACCTGCCACCACACCCAGCTAATTTCTGTATTTTCAGTAGAGATGGGGTTTCACCATGTTGGCCAGGCTGTGAACTCCTGACCTCAGGTGATCTGCCTTCGTTGGCCTCCCAAAGTGCTGGGATTACAGGCGTGAGGCACCGTGCCTGGCCCGACTCTAGCTTTTAAGAACCAGTCTGAGCTTGCAAGACCCATCATGAACATCATTTTGTTCACAGAATTTTTTTTTTTGAGATGGAGTCTTTTCTGTCACTATCTCGGGCTCACTGCAAGCTCTGCCTCCCGGGTTACAGAATTTCTAACTAGTTCTCTATCTCTTCTTACCCTCTAGTATGTGCATTTGTACCTCGCTTTGTTTTCCTCAACTTTATGCTTATTTCTGTAATTCCCTCATTCATTCCTACCTCTGTATGCTTGAAAGTTCTTTGAGGATAAGGACTTGGTCCGAATTATATTTCCTTTCCCATCCCCATGCACGTGGTACTCTCTCAGGAAATAGTGCAATTGAGCAACTATTGCATGAAGTTAGCCATTCTCTAAGCTAGGTACTACCTCTGCACTTTATAGGTACTACCTCTGCACTTTACAATTCTTGCTTCTAATTTATTTCTAGGTTGCATGGACCTTACAAAAAGGAGTAACCTTTTTGAAAAGATTGGTTTGAAAAAAAAACCAAACAATTTCAAGCATCATTTGAAACGGCTGCCAGACCAAAAAGCCAGCACATCTCAAGTCATTTTAAACATGCGACAATTCTCATTCTGGTACTCAGAGTGGAAACTCAAAGTGTGGCTGCTTGCAAGTTAATGTCACTCTGGCCATTTCTTACACATTGATCATTCAAATAGAAGTCACATGTGGTTTTGTCTCAGCTCTAAGAAGGCCAAACATGAATTTCTCAAGCCTGTCCAAACAATCTCTCAGAAAAAAGATAGAGGTTGGATCATTTGTTCATACAGTTTGATTAGCTAACACACATTTTATAGTACTTGAAGGGTTGTTGAAAAGGAGTTCCTGTCTTATCACTAGAAGTTGAATTCTTGAACCTGTAAAATAAACTAGTTAGGTTGCATGTCTTTTTATTCCTTCCATGCCTTTAGATATACCTATTTCCAGACATGTTTTCAGAATGTATTTGGGAAGCCTGTGATTAAAGGATATTTTCTGGTATGGTATGAAGGCTGAGTCTCTTGACAATAACTTGGAGAAAAAGAATAAGATCTATTTTACATCAGCTGAATGTCTCTAATTGGGTCTTGAAGACCAAACAATTCCCTTCAATGCAGCTGGGGCTTTGGGTAGCCCCAAACCAATTAACTCAAATTATATAATTTTCTTCCCATCCCTACCCCCAAAGCTTGACTTGCTTATTTAGTAAAGAGGAGGATTAGTGCAAGCACTAAGGAGCCATTCTCTGGCTGCCTGGCACAATATGTGAACTTACTTCTGGGCCAGCCAGAAGCATCCTGGCTGGGAAGAAAGGAAAAGGGGAAGCTGAAGTCAAGCCGTCTCCTTGGTGTGACTCTCCTCTTTCTTGGGATACAATGGAACTCTGCAGAAATATATTACTGGATTACCAGGCAGCAGAAAGCATGCTGGCCTTTAAATGGAAACAAGCAATCTTTAGCCCTCCTCAACCTCTGAAAATGTGCAGGAGCTAATTAAGGCAACAAAATCATGAGGTGATCAGAGAAGACCAGAGAAATTTGAATGGTTAGGGAGGAATCTGAACAGGTGTGGAAGTGTGGTGTGTCTAAAGGAGCAAAAAGCTTTACTAGAATAGATTTCATCTTTCTTCTGTTTCCAAATGATTTGTTAAGCCTGGGGAGAGCGTTGAACAAATAACAAAATTATGTAACAATTCCAAATGTATATTTTCCAAATTAAAAAAAAAACACACAATCATTTAAAAAGGCAGAATAACACCCTGCATCGCAACTCTACCAAAATATGCTTAGTAAACTTTATTACAAAGCAGTTTAATTTTTTTTTTCTGTTTTATCTAGAGTACCACCTTTTGTGATCCTTGCAACAAGATACTAAATACCAAATTTGATAATTGTGAAATATAGATGAATTTAATATAGTTTGGTTCTAATAAGAAAGAATAATTAATGGTACCTTGAAGTGGGCAGGTTTTTTTTCAGGGGAGCCCTCTTTCATATTTATTGGCCAGTAAAATCTCAGCTTCTAAGTGTTGACCTTTTATGTGCCAACAAGAGAAAGCAAATAGTAGACATGCCTCAATGTCTCCCTTCTTTTCTAAGCTTATAAAATACGGTCCTGAACTTACCGTGGTATTTTCTTACACATTCCTTTCTGAGGGGACCCTGCCTTGGATGCCAGTAGAATGGTTTTATACAACAGGCTTCCCTCATGTTCTAGGTCCGGGGAGTTATCTTCTAAGCTTGGGTTTTTTGTTCATAAGTCTGTCAAAAAGGAAAATCCAGTGAAATTAAAGTTCTCCAGGAAGCTACAAGTCTGTTTTCTTACAACTCCCTTGGGCAAAGTAGCATTTTATCTTCCGTTGATGTCATCATTTATCTGGGATTTTCTGAGATCTTTCATGGAGATTCTAGAGATTTGTTCATTGGTTTCCTTTAGAATCTACTGACCATCAGTGTAAACTCAGAGCTGGAGAGCCACATCCCTTGTCCTTTTGGGCCATGGTACCTATGACCAAGGCTTAGGCCTGTTCTGTTGAGAGTCCGTCTTTGGAGAGGGGGGTAAGTTCTTAAATTCAGGGCCGGAGTTCCAGGAAAGGTATTCAAGTAAGACACAGAGCAAGGCTACCAATTAAAATAAAGGCAATAGACTTTCAAGTTCAAATTCTGAGAAGAACATTAACAATTATTTAGTCTACACTGTGATTTTAAAGAGAGAACCACGGTAGCCCAGGAGGGAGGGTGCCTTGTTCAAGGTCACATGGTGGCTTAGTGGTACCGCCTGACCAGAACTTGGTTCTCCTGATGCAACTGAAGAGCAATCTCTGGCTGTCAATGCTGATCACATCTCAATCATAGAAACATCTCACTTATTTTCTGACTTTATAGATCGCTAATGGCAGGAGAACCCTTTGACTTACAAGTTGAGCTTTCACTTTGCTGGCCCTGGCTGGGCAGACTTGGCATCTGTGATTCAGGCTTTAAGGTGGAAAAACAGGGCATTACCAGTGCTTCTCTCCATTGAATGTACATTTGGGAGCTGTATTAACGAACATAACATTGCTACCTCTAGCTCTGAGCCTTAGCTGGCGCTCCACTTTGTACCGTTCACCAAAATCAAAGTACCGCTATGGTTTATTTTTTAGATATCTTGAAAAGGATAATGTTTGACCACTCCTCTCCTTAGCTTTACCTCCATGTGCTGTGTGTAATGATCCAGAGAGAATCAACTGGACACTGCATTTTAAAGATAAGGATTGGGATTTTACTTCTGGGTAACCTGGTGACCCCAATCAATCTCTGTCTTACGAACTCTCTGAAGATTTGATGCTCCAGTCTGCAATTAAGTCCCAGCTTCCAAGAATGGCAACAGATGTTGCAATCCAAACACCTTTATTAACTATTTATCTTCAGATATATATCAACGATCTCTTGGCCAACAGAAACAGTGGCCTGCCCCTTAAATGGAAAATCACACTCTTTCATCTTCAAGCTATTTTACTTTATAATCCTTTTGAGAAGATAAAAAGAGATCTATTAAGAAAGTAGCTGACAATAGATAATTGCTTTCAAAATTTGCCTTTTCTAAAAGTAGTTTTTATCTATACATTGAAAATATTGCTATTAAGTTGTATACCTCAACTATACAAAACGTCCAGTGGTATTTAGGGTAAGCAGATAACATAAAGTTATCTTTAACAGTGAAGATTTCAATGTTTGGCTTCCTTTGTTTTCTTATAAAACTTGCTGATTACATTTCATTTGCCAGACTTTGGCCCTGTTTAAACCAGAGCTTCAACACCATAAAAAATAATCCTTGCCACCTACTTGCCTTACAAGAATGTCATGAGGATTATAAATGATGGTGCAGTAATTTAAACACAGAATGAAACACAAGGCCAAAATATTTTAAGCAGGACCCTGTGTAATCCTTTGTAATTGAACTCATCAAGGTTTCATTCTACAGTGGAGTTCTTGCCTGAAGTTTATTGAGGTTATTCCACCGAGAGAAAAATAAACTATTGTGAGGTCAAAGAGGCTTCTTCTTCCTTGATTTAACTCACTGGCTAAACTTGCTGAATTCCTCTCACACAGGTAGGCGGAGTGGGCAGATTTTTGCTTCAAGGGCAGCGGTGAATTCACATGGAGATAATGAAGTTTAAGCTTCCAAGTGTTCTCAGTGCCATTTGTCTCCATAAAATTTACGAAAATCAGATATTTTAATCACGATTAGTTAAGAATGTGATTTTCACTCTGGCTTTCCTTCCATCATACTCAAGGGCTGTCAAGTGGGGTGAAAGTGGCCCCAGAGCAACTGTGCACTCTGGCTAAGGGAACCTTGAATAGGGGATGCTTTAGTTTGGACTTCATGAAATATGAAGCATGTGGTACTTCATTAAACTTCATGCCAAACTAAAGCATCCCCTATTCAAGGTTCCCTTAGGTAGAGCCATCTTTTGCTGTCCGTCTGTGTACAATGACATTATTTCTAGCCTTGCTGATGTAGAAATGACTTCCAGGAACACTACGCACACTGTGCTGACTCACCTGCTGCCATGGCACAGAGCTACAGACCAGACAGAGAGCCTGTCAAGAATTAAACTAAACACTGGAGGTCTGAGGGTGATGGAGAAGAAGCAAGGTTTGCAAGGACCTAGAAACCAACCCATACAAAAAAGTGTCTAAGCATCACATGTACACGGTTGTAAAGGGATGAGTTCATTTCATTGACGTCTGGTCGAAGGGAAGTTCTCCCCTCTCAGGATTATACTTCATAGAGCATGGTTTATGATGTACATGTACTATGTTTTTTTCTTTTTAAGTGGAAATCGTGTAAAATAGAAATCATCAGAATTCCTGTGTTTCTAGAAATGGATGTATAGGACTGCTGCAAAAAGCAAGCACATCTAGTGAGAAATCAAGAATTTTATGCCCCCCAACTTTCAATAATAAAGTAACAAACTCCAGTCAACTCTGCTAATAGAAGGAGTGATTTATCTTTCTATTATCTCTATTGAAAATAATATAGCAAAATCATTGTCATATTAAGTGGCAACCAAAAAGTGGTTAGTAAAAAATGTAGATTAAAAAAGTATTACAGGTGTACATGAAGCAGGAATTACTAAAAATACAGTTTTAAAAATTTTAACATGTGTATGGTATTTCTCAATTTTCTGAATAAATATTCACATTTATATCTATTTTTATTTATAACTTTTTGTGTTCTGTTTCTCACAAAAGGCCCATAAAATTGCATGTGTTTCAGCCCTCACATATTTTTGTCTCTGGGTGGGGTGGGGGTAGGAATGTCAGGCATCAAAGCTCAGTCCTTCCTTAAAGATTATTTGATTCAGAAAGACCTTGGAGGCCAAGTACATCTCTGCTTCTTGCCTCCCTCCACCCACTTCCCACTGTGTTTAAGAAAATGCAGGCTTTGAAGTGAAGCTGTCTGTCTATGATTACACAGCCTGTGCTTGGTGGAAATTGGACAAATCCATGCTTTAAGAATAGATTCTAGGATCTGCTGGTCAGAGAGACCAGCAGCAAAGGGACTGAAGCAGAAGCTGAGAGATCCAGGTGTCAGTCTTGACTGCCACTGGCTGACGTGTGACCTTGAAGAAGAAACTTCCTCCACTGGGCCTTGACTCCCCATTTGTGCATGCAAGAAGGAGCCACCCTCCTATATTGGAAGTTATGGGAAGCCTCTGTGACAAAGGGAAGTCTGAGCAGAGGCTCAAAGGAAACCAGAGAGAGTCACCTGGACACCTGGGCCTTTCTATGAAGAGGGGAGTGTGCGTGGCATCTTGGAGGACTGTCAGGGAGGTCAGCATGCTCGCCTGGGTGAGCAAGGAGGGCAGAAGTAGGCCAAGTAGATGAGGCCAGACAGCCAGTGCAGGCCACGGCAAGGGAGTTTGCTCATGGGGAGAGGGGAGCCATTGGACCTGATGAACCTGGAGTGAGATGACCTGAAAGATATTTAAAAATGATCACTCATGCTTCTGTGTGGAGGGAGGGTGGAGGCTAGATAGAAGGTGGCTGCAGTCCCCGTGAGTGGCTCATGCCTGTAATCTCAGCACTTTGGGAGGCGGAGGCAGGCAGATCGCTTGAGCCCAGGAGTTTGAGACCAGCCTGGACAACAAAGGGAGACCCCATCTCTACAGAAAATATAAAAATTAGCTGGGTGTAAGTGGTGTGTGCCTGTAATTCCAGCCACTTGAGAGACTGAGACAGGAGGATTGCTTCAGCCTGGGAGGTCGAGGCTGTAGTGAGACACTGCACTCCAGCCTGGATGACAGAGCGAGACCGTATCTCTAAAAAATATTAAAAAGCCAGTGAAGAAGGTGCCCCCGATCACCTCCAGCACAAGGCATAACGTGGCAAGTGCCTCAAAAGAGGCAGAGGGAAGTGGTGCTGGCCGGAAGGAATGAGCCGGACATTATCAAGCAGAGATGGCAGGCAGAAGGCATGAGAGTTTTGCAGAGGAAATGGCATAAACAAGGATATGTGTGAGAAAAGTGAAGGCCATGCTCACGGAAACAGTGCTGTGAAGTGACCGAGAGTGAGGATTCTGTGCCCTTGGAAGAGTTATTCAAACTTCCCATCCTTCAGTCTTCATTGTAAGTGGGGGCCGGTATCCTCATCTGCCTGGTAGAGGTCTGGCAAGGAGTGTCGCCTGTGTAGTACTCTACAGGTGCAGGCTGAATGGTAGCTTTCACTATTATGAGTTTATGGAATTTTTATGAAATGCCAAAAAGTTCCATGAGGCATAGAAATGTGATCAGCAGGAAGTCAGGCTGATAGCAAAGAGCCTTGAATGCCAGGCTGAAGAGACAAAAGAAGGAGGGAGAGTTCCAGGCTTGACTGGGCGCGGTGGCTCACGCCTGTAATCCCAGCACTTTGGGAGGCTGAGGTGGGCCGATCACGAGGTCAGGAGATCGAGATCATCCTGGCTAACACGGTGATACCCCATCTTTACTAAAAATACAAAAAATTAGCCAGGCGCGGTGGCAGGCGCCTGTAGCCCCAGCTACTCGGGGGGCTGAGGCAGGAGAATGGCCTGAACCCGGGAGGCAGAGCTTGCAGTGAGCCAAGATCATGCCACTGCACTCCAGCCTGGGTGACAGAGCAAGGCTCTGTCTCAAAAAAAAAAAAAAAAAAAAAAAAAAAAAAGAAGAGAAAAAGAGTTCCAGGCTTGCCTTATTCTAAAAGTCACCAGAGGAGCTTCTGAAAATGAAGTCCCTCATCTTCCTACTCTGACATGGGGCCCAGGGAACTGGATTTTAGCAAGAGTCCCTGGTGATTATTATGCTGATGCAGCTTAAGAAAAAAATGTTTTTAGCTTGAAGGTTGAAGGGGGCATTGTCTTCAACTGCTGAACTGATGGACCCATCTGCAAACCAACGATATACTGACTATTCCCAGTTCTCCTCATGTAAAGCCAGCAACTGCAAACTAGTTGGAGCTGACAGTTCGGGGAAGGAGGAAGCGTGTGGTTGGGGATTGAAGGAGAACTCTGGGGACCTTTGGAGGAGCCAGGCTTCCCCTGTGGCTGTGCAAGGTGGTGACCCAAGCTCATGTTCTCGTCCCAGCCCCAACGCTGCTAAGTCACTGTGTGTCACTTGGATGATTCTTGCCTCTTTTCTGAGCTACAACTTCCTCCTCTGTTTGAAAAAACAAAAAGTCGAGAGGTCTGAATTGGGCAAACTCTGAAGTCCCTTCCAGTTCCAAGTTTATCTGTTTATCAAGCAGCCTAATCTTTGCAAAAGCACTTGCAATGGCTACAGCCTGGAGACAGTCTTTGCAAACTTTGCCGTCAGACTCAAGGCTTTGGAGGTTATGCAAAGGGCACTGAATACTCCTGCCATCAAGATAACAGAAGGAACCCTTCTCCGGGGAGGGTTGTTCACCTGCACCTCAGTACACGCAGATCTGAGAGCTGGGACTTGTCTGATTTAACCCTTATCACCCTGCACCATTTGGTGGGGCCAAGGTGGATGCAGTTAGTCAGTTACCTCTGACTTTCTGGCGCTGGGAGCGTACTCAGCCCTTCCTTTTCCTGAAACAAGCCAACTGGGTTTTAGTGCTCTCTGATTAGAAGCTTCATGATTCTGTGGTGTGAAAAGTGAAGAAAATAAATGTCTTTGATTTCAGATAAATCACTTATGCACTCCAGGACTCAGTTTCTTTGTCTAAAAAATTTTCATTCTCTGAAAGAAGATACTTTTGTTTCTTAATTACCATCAAATTTGGATGGCACGACTTTTACTGAATTCTTTTTTTTTTTCCCCCACAAAATTGAGAAATGGTCAGACATTTTAGGACCAGTTTAAACATAATAGCTTCATCCCAAGCAACAGGCTGGCTTTCTACTCACCTTACCTCTGTTAAGGCATCTTTACATTCTGAGGCATCTTTGCATTTTGAGGCAGAAAGTGGTGACAGTGACCTCACTCGGGGCCTTTCTCCCTTGCGGTTTCCACATACTTCTGCACACACAGATCTGAGGGATCTGACTTCACCTTTATCTCACTCATTGAGTTTTCAACTGAGTAGATTTAAGAAATATCCATCTAAAGAGTCACAATGATTTCTTCATATATTTTCTAAAGCAAAAGGTGGCGGAAAACGTTTGAGACTGTAATCCCTTGTTAATTTATTTTCTCATTTCCAGATTCAAGGGTCTGGAGGGAATAATTTGCAAAGGGGTAAAATGTAAACTCTCGGAAAACACACTGCTCAGGGTATAGGGGAGGAGGGTGCTGTGTGAGGAGTGGCTTGTGGCAACATGACCGGCTAATGAAGAAGAGTTAGGACACAGAGATTTTACGAAAAAGGCTGAAGGAGTGAAGGTGGATGGGAGTTCACTCCAGGACGCTCATCGCTTCTGGCTGGCTGGTCTTTTCCTGCCTCCTGAGGCAGCACCATTTTCCTTACACTGTTATTTTGCCCCTGGAGGCCTTCTTGTATATCCACCCTCTCATCCGCTGAGGAAGGCATTAGTCTCCCTTAATAGCAAGGTTTGCTTTCCTTAGCCATGGCTGCCTGCTCCCTGAGCATCTGAGCCTGTGGTCTTGTCTGGGGGTCACCAGGGCACCCCACTCTCCCACCATGAAGCAGGGCACAGACAGCAGAAGAGCCTTCCATAGGAGTCAGGTCCTGAGGACACCTTCCGTGCTCTCCCCACACAGCACGCTGGGTCCTCACCGGGGCCACCCTCTATATGCCAGGCAGAAGGACTCCTGGAATCCCCCCTTCAGCTGCTGAGGCCCACAGAGGAGCGGGTAAGAGGCTGACTGTCAGAGGTTGCTGAGAACCCGAGGTGCCTGAGAAGGGGTAGCTTGAAGTAGTCCCATCCAAGAGTGTCAACGTGCAGTTTCTATTTGACTGCACAAAGTTCTGGTGACAAATATTTATTGAGGCCTCCTAAAAGCCCCGTACTCAAGTGTGCTTCAGGGTATAAAGAGAAGAAAGAAATGTGGTTCAGGCCCTGGGGCCCTAGAGGGCTGCTGGGGGAGACACACTGACTCCCTGGACACCCTGAGAACCAGGCTTGCTTCGCTGCTGGGACACTGGAGACTTGCTTGGTAGAGGCCCAGGACTACCCCTGCAAAGACAGCAGGGTGGGCAAGGAGGGAGACGCCCACCTGAACAGATTGTACCACAAGCAGCCTCTTACCCTGCCTCCTGCCCCAGCTCCTGCAGGACACAGAAATCTCAGGCGGAGCCTGTCTGCTAGGCCCGTCCTTCTCTTTCACATGGATCTCCCTGCAGCAGCCAGTGGGCGCCAGCCCTGCCCTCTTGCTTGCCTCGTTTCTCTTTAATCAAAGTCGCCTTTATATTGGCAGGTTAACGGGTGCTCCCATGGGTCAGCCCAGGCCCTGCCAGGGGAAAGTTACAGCCATGGACCCAGGGCTTCAGGATACCCTCATGGCATCATCTGGTCATTGTGATGGCCCCCTAACTGGTCTGGCCCTCTAGGTTCACCATTCTCCGTTCCACCAGCAATAGAAAAGGGTTGAGAACTCTTCGGGAAAGGATGATCGTTCATGGTGAGATGAGTGACTGCAGATAGCTGATGTGCTTCTATGTGGTCGAGGGGTTGGACTTGTTCTCTATGACCCCAAAGGGTGGTGGAAAACCAGGGCTGAAGGAAGCACAAGGGAGGCTGAATCTGCTTTTATAGTAGGAAGGCATTCTGGTAAAGTACTCTAAAAATGGCATGGGCTGCCTGGTATCTCAGCAAGTAGTGAGTGTATCTGATAGGCTCAGTAGACCACACCCACTGGAGAGACTAGAAGAGTTTTAAATGACCTTCCTGACACGCTTACCTATTACTATGTAATAAATTACCCCAAACTTAGTGGCTTAAATAACAATGATTTATTATTTCTCATAATTCCATTGCTTGGCTGAGCTCAGCTTGGTGGTTCTTCTGCTAGTCTTGCCTTGGGTCTCTCATGTGGCTGCAGTCATTTGAATTGAAGGATCTAAGAGGGCTCACCTACTTATCTAGGGCCTTAGAGGTGGCTGTCAGCTGAACTTCCCTCTCTATGTGACCCCGTATCTTTCAGTCATCTAGCCCAGGTTTCCTTATATGGTGGTGAGAATGTTGTAAGAGAGCAGGGGAAGACCTTTAGACCTTCCTAAATCCTAGGCTGTGGACTACACACACTATTGCTTCTGACACATTCTGTTGGTCAAAACAAAGCCAGTTTAGATTCAAGGGATAGGACAATAGACTCCACCATTTGATGGGAAGAGCTGCAAAGTATTTGTGATCATATTTAATCTGCCACACTTACCAAATTGCTTTTGATTCTGAGTCTTCTTCTGGATGATCCCTCGTTAGACCTCTGGTAAGGGCCATGTGGTAAATGTCTATACCTGTGAAGGAGGGCTCTATGTGGACACTAGTTGCTTACCAAATATCTACCACACATGCACACTTTTTTGAAGAGGAGGCACTTATTCTGTCTCTACATAGTCACATGCTTTAGGAAAAACTGGCCTTATCACAGCTACAGTAGTAGGGTCGGTGAGTATAATGGATCACTGACTGGCCCAGGAATCCAGGCTTATGCTAATTTGATCATGGCACTATTCTACCCACAGAGATTGGTCGGGAAAGGACATGTAATCCAATGCCAGCCAATGAGACATGAGGGGACGCTTTTCAAAACCTTTTGAGAAAGAAGTTTCTTCATTCATAAGAAAGAACTACTGGAAAGGATAGTTTCTCTTCTTCTGTTGTGCATAGAAGTGAGGGCTGGAACTGCTGCCATCTTGTCTCCAAACTAAGGACAAAGCCATCAAAAAGAGGAGAGCAAAGCCAAGAGAACCACGGAGACATGCAGCAGGAATCCTGGTCACTTTGTGTCAATGCCCTGGCCTTACCTCTGGACTTGTTTCAGTTACATGAGCTAATAGCTCCCCTTTATTGGTTAAACCAGTTGGAATTGGATTTTCTGCTATCTGCAGCTGCAAGTATTATATCTGACACAGGGCTTGAAGTTGTTAGATGACAAATCTAATAACAGGTTACAAAGCTGATATTAACTTTTAAAGAAAATAATCACTAACATATTTTTGCTTTGTTTTCCTAGTAAGTGAAGGAATAAAAGACTCATTATCTCATAGTAGAAAGAGAAATACCCTTAGACATTGTCTGTTCAATTGAGTCACTTGACAGATAAGGAAACCATTTCTTGAGCAGAAATGTGACTGAGATGTCACAAACCCCAGGCACATGTACTCATTACTGTGCTATTCCATCTCCACCTGCACTTCATAGCAGTGCAGTTATTCACACGCCTGAATCACAGAGACCACCTGGACAGTCATACTTTAAATATGAACTTAGAACAACTACCTTGGAAATCTGCTCATCAGTTTCTTTACGAATTTGACATGTGACTACCTTATGTCCCAGCAATTCCACCCCTAGGTATTTACCCTACAGGGATGAAATCATATGTCCACACAATGACGTATACAGGAAGGTTTATAGCAAGATTGTTCATGATAGCTAAATGCTGGATACATCTCAGATGTCTGACAATAGGTGAATGAATAAACAACCAATTGTAATATACAATGAAATGCTACTCAGAAAGAAAAAAAAGGAGGAATGAACTACTACCCATACACACAACAACATGCATGAATCTTAACAACATACTGAATTAAGGAGACCAGACTCCAAAGAGGACACACTGTGTGATTCCACTTCTGTAGAGTTCTGCAATAGCAAATGTAACCTGTGGTGACAGAATTCAGATCAGTGGTTGCTTTATGTTGTGTGTATACAAAGCAGAGTTGACTGGGAAGAGGCGTGAGGGAAACTGCTGGAGTGAGAGCAATGTTCTGTGTCTTGATGAGGGTATGGGGAAGATGAGTGTATTCACTTGCTAAATCTGAACAAGCACTTAAGATCTAAGTATTTCACTGCGTGTAAATTATATCTTGAAAAAAGAAATTTTAACGTGAATTTCTAGCCATGAGCAGGAAGGTACAATATCAACCAGGACAGTTAGGCTGCTGGGAGTTTGCAGTGGTGTGTCCTGGACCCAGGGCTTGGGAGAACCGCTGTCTCTTCCTGCTTGTGCTGATGGCTGGGGTCAGCCAGCTTCCTGTGTTCTCTGCCAGTGCCCAGCTGTCAGGATGGGCCCAACCGCAGCTGCTGTAATAGCAGGTTGGAAGAGACTTTCCCTCTCGGCTCTGCAGCCACATCACGGAAACCAGCCGTGCTCTCTGGCCTGCTTCCCTCCACCACTGACGGCCTCAGGGAGCTCACCAAAGAACTTTCCCTTTCCTCACCCTCAGATACCCTTCAGGAACCTTCCAGGGCCCAGGCTGCCCTTTCCATGACCTGAGCTTTACGGGTGATAAACTCTGGCTTTCTGACATTCCAGGACTGCTTAACTGGGTCATTGCAGCAATTCTTGCTATAACTTTTATTTTTTGAATTGCCATTTGTGTTTTCTTCATATTTCCTGCCAAACTGTCAAACCAGGCTCTCTCCAGTTGCCAACATCTGGTATTAAATTTCAAGTCTGGATGATCTTCCAAAACGATGATTTTTAAGTGCCAGGGAACGTCTTTTGCTCACATTATTCATCTGTTCAAATTGTATCAGATTCTCTCGTTGATTTCTGAACTGAAATGTACCTTTCAACATATCAAGACTATTCGATTTAAGCCAGGCCTCATGCCAGCATTGGGCCATAAGTTGCCTGGAGAATATATGATCTATTGTTTTGTTGTTCTCTTTTACTTTTCTATTTTTAAAAATCAATAAATCACAAGTAAACCTTTTAATAAGCATTGAATGAACAAATAAATTCACCTTTCCCCTTATTGTGATGCTTATGCTTTTTTTTTTGTTTGTTAGTTTTTTGAGACAGAGTCTTCCCCTGTCGCCCAGGCTGGAGTGCAGGGGCACGATCTCAGCTCACTGCAACCTCTACCTCCTGAGTTCAAGCGATTCTTCTGCCTCAGCCTCCTGAGTAGCTGGGATTATAGGCGCACACCACCATACCTGGCTAATTTTCGTATTTTTAGGAGAGACGGGGTTTCACCATATTGGTCAGGCTGATCTCGAATTCCTGACTTCATGATCCACCTGCCTCAGCCTCCCAAAGTGCTGGGATTACAGGCGTGAGCCACTGCGCCTGGCCGACACTTGTGTTTTTAATGTAAATGAAATCTCTAAGATGCCAGACATATGGCACCCAGACAAAATGGTTTCAGGATGTTTCAGCCCCATGTAGTACGTGTTCCCTGGCTGCAGCTTCAAAATGTGTGCCTGGGATGGGGAGGTCCCACAGTCCCAAATGGCTTCCTCCTGCTTCCCTTGCCATTGTAGCAACCTCCATCTCTTTTCTGGAGAGTCAGGAAGTGGTGATGCCCAGGTACACAACTTGCCTGGATTGTGAGGGAAAGAACCTGGCTGAGGACAGGAGACTTGTTTCTGGTCCTATTTTTGCCGTCACTCACTTAGAGTGACTCAGGTCAGTTCCCTCCTCTTGGGGCTGCTGCCAACTTGGGCCTTGGAACGAACTAGTTGGTTTCACCCTCAATGCCTTTTGTGGGTCAGCTGGGGGAAGCTGGAGTACTGGTAGGATAAGCGTGAAGAAATGTCTCCAGGGCTGGGACTCCAGGCTACCGGCTACTTCTTCTTCTTTTTTTTTTTTTTCTTTTTTTTTTGAGACGGAGTCTCGCCCTGTTGCCCAGGCAGGAGTGCAGTGGTGCGATCTGGGCTCACTGCAAGCTCCACCTCCTGGGTTCATGCCATTATCCTGCCTCAGCCTCCCAGTGGCTGGGATTACAGGCGCTCGCCACCACGCCCGGCTAATTTTTTGTATTTTTAGTAGAGACGAGGTTTCACCGTGTTAGCCAGGATAGTGTCGATCTCCTGACCTTGTGATCCGCCCACCTCGGCCTCCCAAAGTGCTGGAATTACAGGCGTGAGCCACTGCGCCCGGCCGCTACCTCCTACTTCTACTTCGAGCAGAGCCATTGCCCTATGATCTGCTTTAAATCTTGGGCTTCAGATTCGTAAACCTGGCCAAAACCACGAGGACAACCACCACCAGCACCGTCACCTGCCTGGTGGTGTCTAGTATCATGTCTAGTATTAGTTGACCCCTAAAGGCCCCTCTAGGCTGATATGGGAGGATTGGTTGCTCCTTCTTAGAGCTGAGCCATGGTGGACAACGTTTCTGACCATCAGCACCCCACAGAAGGGGCTCCAGTCACCAGCTGGGGAGACCAGACCAGTGGCACGGCAGAATTGTGCTCTGTGCTAATTTGTCACGTGCACTTTCTGTTAAGAGCTCACCTCTGTCTTCCCCTCCCTCCCTCCCTCACTCCCTCCTCTCTCTTTCCTTCCTCTCTTTCCCTTCTTTCTTCCTGAGAAATCGCTGGTGTCTTGCCTGCATGCTGTAGACCTTCCAGCGTCAATAAATTCCTTTTACACTTTGAGCAGTTTCAAAGCGAATTTAGAAGGTGAGTGTGCCTAGCCTCCCGTCTAGACACAATTTCAGTCTGCAGACGGAGCTGGGCCTGTCTGGGATTCTCGCATGAGCCCACCTGGGCCCATCTGCTGCCATTGTAAATCTCCAGGGAGCTGAGCTCCACTGCTCAAGGGAGGGTTTGCAAGTCTCCGGGGCTGCCAGCTGTTCAAAATGGCCCCAGCCAGGCTTGGAAAGTGCTGAATCCGTAAAAACTGCGTGCCTTTAGAAGAGACAGAGAGAAATGTGAATTTTAAAACACAGCACAACTCTGCCACCAAACAAGGCTGAATATAATGTTAATTCCACGGATAAACAGCTTCTGGCGGTGCTTGACCGAGTATCTTGTTCCCATTTCAGTGCCCCATTCTGCCACACGTTGCCCTCGATTAAAACATTCTTCCAAGGCTGGGGTGAAACACAAAACGAGAAAGCTGCAAGGGTTGCAACACCATATGGCAACTTGTAGGAACAGAGAAATCTCTGAAAGTATTCCACATGGGGCTGTACATTCCCAGGAATAGTTGCCATGATGGGCAGCCCAGTATATGCAAGCTGTGTCTCATGAAATCCTGCATAGTCAGAGATACTTTTTAACAGAAATGTGAACTGCAGGGGGAGGGTCAGCTCATTCCCCGTTCCTTAGGTGCATCGCTGTGATTTAAGAGATGACGGTGAATGTCATTCTCTGAGTTTCCCAGTCTGGCAATTCCAGACTCTGTCTCTTATCATATCTTTCTTTGCACAAAATGCCCTCACAGATCAGTCAATCATTCAACCTGTGAGCATGCATTGAGAACCTCCCGTACCTCAGGGGCTGACTGCGTCCTATTTTAGATAGTGACATGGTCTCCTGTGTGCCTTTAGGGCAAGGACCAAGGATTACTCATCTTTGTATATTCTGTAAGCTATTAAATACATGTTCGCTCAATGAGTCACAGAAGAAGCACTCTGTTTTCCTTCCCTTCTGTTCTGTCCCAGAGACAGAAGATCTTGTCTGGTCCTACGCGAACATTAGAAGGTGAAGAAGTTGGCCTGGGCGCTTTCCACCCCACAGGCAGAAAGAACAAAGGGCGCTGGCTCTGGAGGTGCTCTCCATCATGTTGAACGCTGTGTCCAATCTCATTGTGGGAAGCAGCAGGTAGCTGTGAAAGGCGGCTCAGGCCCCCATTGTTACCACGGTGGCTAAAGGTGAAAGGCCAGTTCGCAGGCAAGGCTCTGACCCTTCACTTTTTTGTTGAGAGTGTCACAAGGTAAATTAATCAGATTTATGTCATTAAGCTCTGCCAATATCTTTATCCTCTCAGCTCTTTCTCTCCAGCAAAACTCTCTTTCCTAGGGGGGAAAAGTTTCCTTTCCAATGAAAGGAAACTTTTTGTGTTTCTCTCCCAGTTTTCACTTTAAAAGTGAAAATGGCTTGGCACCTATAGAGGCCAGCACAGCCCTTCCTTCGAACAGGGCTCTGGTAAGTTAAAGTGAACTTTCCTGGCACTGCCTCACATGCCCCACGCTCATGGGGACAATGCGGCAAGCAGGCTTGGCTGGCACTGATGGCTTCGTGATTTCCTCTCCTTTGACTAGAGCAACTCAGGAAAGCTTATTAGCGAGATGTCGCCAGCCTGGACGTGGGCTTAGGTCTCCTCCATGTCCAGTCCGGGGCGGTACTGGTACCAGAGCAATAGTTCAGAGGAGCAGGTAGGCTAGACATGAATGAGCAGAAAGCCCTCCAGTCCCAAAGCCGGGGGCTTGGAGCCGGCTCCCAGCGGGAGCAGGAGGGAGGTTGCCCATGTTACAGGTGCTTTTCAGGCAGCCTCGCAGGAGAGCACCAACTTCCTGCTGCTAGAAATTTGTCTGCAAATTTTTTCTCATTCAGAAGTGACGGCATCCAGGAGACCCTGGCCAGATATGATAACTTGATTAAAGCCTGCACAGGCGACCCAGATGCCCGAGAAGTGGCTGAGAGGGAGCATGCCTCCCTCTAACGTTCCATCAGGAGAGAGCTGACAGGTTGCAGTGCATAGATTTCCTCACCCTAGGCTGTAGGGTGTCCACATTTTAGATTCACAGCCCTCTAAGTAATGCAGCTGTGTTTTGGATACAGCTTCTCTGCGGAAAAAGGAAAGTAACAAAGGATCAGTTTCCCACACCAATTTGCAGCACAAAGATTGGATCACTACAAATATTTACTGAGCACCCACTATACACTAAACCCTGTTTGAGGCACTGGAGATAGAGCAGTGAATATTTCAAGCAAAGTCTCTGCCATCATAGAGCTTAGAATCTAGCTTGGGGACACTGACGGTAAATAAATATACAAAAGCACAATATGCCAGGGGTTTGCAATGCTGTAAAAAAATAAATAAATAAAACAGGGGTAGAGGATAGAGAAAATGGTGGGGTAGACAGGATACTCTGAGAACACAGATCAGACAGGAACATCCTCTCTGAAGAAATGATCTGAGGCTAGAGACCCAAATGAAGGCAGCACATTAGCCCTGCTTTTTTTTTTTTTTTTTTTTGAGATGGAGTCTTGCTCTGTCGCCCAGGCTGGAGTGCAGTGGTGCAATCTCGGCTCACTGCAAGCTCTGCCTCCCAGGTTCACGCCATTCTTTTGCCTCAGCCTCCCGAGTAGCTGGGACTACAGGTACCTGCCACCAAGCCCTGCTGATTTTTTGTATTTTTAGTAGAGACGGGGTTTCACCATGTTAGCCAGGATGATCTCAATCTCCTGACCTCATGATCTGCCCACCTCAGCCTCCCAAAGTGCTGGGATCACAGGCGTGAGCCACCATGACCGACCTTAGCCCTGTTGATACCTGGGTGGAGAATCCCTAAAAGAGGACTTAGCAAGTGTGAGGCCCCAAGCAGGAAGCATGCTCGATATGTTCAAGAAATATTCCTTTACAATTATATTTCACTTATGGATGCCGAAAAAAAAAAAACCCATCTAACGATCACAGTAATAGCAGCAAAACTTTTGTGCCATACTGTTATGAGGTTTCAATGAATTAATGTTCTTAAGACACGTAGCACAGTGACTTTGGAATAGTAAGAACTTAATAAGTGCTGAGGCTTTTATAATTATGATAATTATTATTGTTTACTAAGCATTTGACAGTCACAATAATACTATAAGGTAGGCGGTCAAGAACTATCGGCTTCATCTTGAAAATGAAGAATCTAAAGTCCACAGAAGTGACTTGCCCAAGGTCACACTGCAGGTTAGTGGCAGATGGAAGCAGGCTGGGTCCCTAGGGCTGCATGCAGAGTCACCAGGACAGCTGCTGACCTGCACTGGACTTTGTCTAAGCAAGAGATTAAATTTTATTATATCAAGCCACTGAGATTTGAGGGTTATTTGTTACAGCAGCTGACCATTACTTAACCTAAGTAACAGAATGAGCTGGCTCTAGGATGACTGTAAGAGGGTCTGAGCCCCTCAAATAGCAGGACTCATAGCTTTTGGAGGGCAGAATGCCAGACCTTGTCCCCCAGTTACACTGAGCCCTAAATATGTGTGCATTTTTCCAGCACCACTTTGTTTCTACCAGTCCCTCTGCCTGGGTCATTCTCCATCTACTTCCCTATCAAAACCCTATGTAATGTAGCCTTCAAGGCTCTCTTTGAATGCCATCTCTTCCTGGAAGCCTTCGCCATCAGCTGTCATAAGACAGCATTTCTTGCCCCGAACTTTCACAGAAGATTTCCATTTTCTGGGGACCACATTTTGCCTTCTGCCCCAGTTGAATATGGGCATAGCTAACTCCTACATGAGACCACATGCTTCCTGAGGCCAGGCCTCTGACCTCTTTGCTCTCAAAACAGGCCAGAGGCAGAATTCCATTTGGAAAGAGATGAAATAAAACAATTTCTATTTTTTTAAAAAAAACATTAATTCTAAATGCTAGGGCAAATAATCAGAGAACGTTCTCCTTGGAACATGTTGGCATTACCTTTTACAAACATTTGCACCCTCGTGCAGGCACGTCTCCCCCCGACCCCTCATCTCCATGGCACAATGACTGTGATGATGTATTTTGCTGTTGCCTTTATGTTGATGTTCAAACTCCTCTTCTCATCTTACCCTCACCAATTATTGAATGCCTTAAAAAAACAATGAAACAAAACCCAAACCTTGCCCCAGCAGATGTGCGTGAGCTGTTTGATCTTGAAGCTGAATAGGAAGCAAAGTATCCAAGAATCAGATTATGGTGCAGAAGAGGGGAAAAAAATCTTAACAGGAACTCTGTGAAGGAGAGAGTTTAGCTTTGATCTTACTATTGAATTTTGCTAGGGGGACGTGTGTTTATATCTATTTCTATTTATCTTTTTTAGCTCCATAATTCTGTGCTGCTGTGTCTGTCTCTTGTAGCACTACAGAAGGGAGTTTTGTCTGGTTTTGTGCAACGCGACTTAAGTCGTTTAAAATAAGAATTTAATTTCTCTGTGAAATAAGGAGAAGACTATAGGTTAATTTATGGATATCTTTTCCTTTAAAGGATTCTAAAATAATTGGGGCCACTTTATCTCAAACCGAATGGAAAAGAGCCCTATTAAAAAGCAGAGAGGCCATGCTTCCCGATGAGGAGGTCTGACTTTATCGTTTAATTCCTAATTTGCACATCTTCCTCACTAAAGAAAACCCAGACCTTGGAAAGTAATCTGACCTTTGCAATTTAGAAGGAGGGAATTAAAGAGCATTTGTTTATAGTTAAATTCTATTTCAAAGTTTCACCTGAGTGGGATCTCTTTCTAAAAATAGTTAGATAATTTTAAAAGTTAATTTGAGAAATGTACAAAGGCACCTTCCCCTGATATTCTGATAATATAACATAATATAATATAATATAATGACAAAGGAGTGATCAATGGACAGATTATAGTTGTTCATGCAACTTGTGAAATTGTGGATTTTCCATGAATTTCACTGTGAAATGGAGACATCCATCACAATCTTGCCGTTGACTTTTCACTTTGATATGAGGATTTCTGAAATGTTTTTTATAACCTTTCTTTCCTTGCATGCATTCTTCAGTTAATTTATCCATTTAATCATCAGTATTTGTTAAATTTACAATGTGCCAGGCACTTCACTTACACACTTATAATCTGCACCAAGCATTAAAAAACAGATGTTTATCTGTACTCCCAAAGACATAAGCCGGCAAGGGTTCCTAAATTAGGTACTCACAATTCCCTATACAGCTGTTTTCAGAATTTGTATTATTTAGCATTTTCCGAGGTATTTCTTCAGCACTAGCCAAATATAAAGCACAATGCTAAGCATGGGCACGAGCAAGGAGATAAATCATGCACCAACTGTGCTTTCTAAGTAGCTTGGACTGGTAAAAGGCACACCAAGTCCTGCTAGGGAGAAGATGTATGAGGGTGGGTGGAGTGGCAGGGATGCTACACAGAAGAGTGATTCCTTGGGCATAGGCTGAGGCAGGAACTTGCCAGCTTCTACATATCAAATTGGAATGTCAGGGTTCTGGTGTGGAAGGAGATGTTTTTAAAATGCTGTCTAAGGGGCATGATAGTTGTTGGGGTATCCTGCTGGGGCCAAAGCCAATAGAGAGTTAAGCTGCCAAGGGCAATTCTTGCCTAGAACTTACTTAGACTGTCAGCCTTTAGTCTGTGGGTCGCAACCTTCTTAAGGGTTCAAGAGAGACCATCTCAATTCCCTGCCAGATGGAAGCCCCACTGGAGGGAACAGGGCTTTCAAAGATGCTGTCCTCATTCCACCCCCGAAGGACTTGCCAAAGCCTTGGGCCTGTTCTTGCTCTCTGTTACCCACCCCCACCCTACACATAGAATGATGTCAGAACTTCATGCTGTACTGGCCTCAGGGGATAAAAGCATCAGAGCAGGTGAAATGCAGGACCTTGGCCTTCTGATTTAAATCAGCCTAGTGTAGCTGTTGCGTCGGTGGCTCTCACAGCCCCCGTTCTCACTTCACCGCATTGGGGTCAGTGTCAATGCTAAGGTATTGGCCCTGTGTTATCTGGTATTGAAACTGTTCATGATTTCTCTTAGGGAAGTGTCAGATTTTCATGGTGTTTTATGCCACTATTAGCCAAAGTATTTTAGATATATAACTTTTGATAGGCTATTTATTTTGATAGGCTAATTTATTTTGGTTAGCTACAAATAAATTAAAATATAAAATAACTATATATGTTTTACATCTCTAACCATACATATCTCTGTGAAGGCTCAGTCATTAAACAAGCATAGATAAATGCCTGCTATGTACATTAAAAGTACTTACTATGTAAAAATGAACAAATACCACAAAGAAATGTTTCTTTTTCTACATTTAGTTGTACAATGTAGATACATGTAGTGCTATGAAACCTTCCTCCCTTCCCCCCTTCCCCCCTTCCCTCCTTCCTTCCTTCCTTCCTTCCTTCCTTCCTTCCTTCCTTCCTTCCTTCCTTCCTTCCTTCCTTCCTTCCTTCCTTCCTTCTTTCCTTCCCTCTTTCCTTCCTTCCTTCCTCTCTCCTGGAACTAGTGTCTCTTTTAGGTCCTTGCTGTCGCATTGCATGCACTCTTAACCTGAATGCCGACGACAGCCCGCCTTCCCTGCTCTCCAGCCGCCCACCCCAGCTCCACACAGTGCTTCTGAGGAAGAGCTTGTTCTCTCTTTCTGTGTGCTCAGATTACAGGCGTGTGTTAGGGAGGCTGGCCGCCTGCACTCTCTGCCTCTCCGAGGCTTTCTCTCACAGACATCTCTTTGAATCTGCACCTCCCTCCCTCCCGCAAGGGCACGCAGTGCATCTGACCCTGTCAGCTTCCAGGAGCTGGGCTTCTTGAAGTCATTACCTCAGGCCATCCTCTTTGGCCTTCATCACTACACCCAATCATACTGTTGTCTCCATTCTGTTTTTCCTAGCCTTTGAACTCCCCTAGCCACTCTAAGAAAACTTTCATGTTTCCTTTCATCTCTCTGAAGGCTTCCACATCTGTATTTCTCCTGCTGATGTCCAGTTATACGCAACTAGCCCGGGGAGTCAGGGAGCATCCACTGTTTGGCCTGTTGGCTCCATCCCCTCATGCCTGGGAGCTGTACCTGATTCTGCTCTGAGGAACCATCCAGCGCTCACTGTGTACAGCCTCGGAGGGGCGCTAGCACCATCCGTCAAGGTTTCTGGCTTCGCACTGACCAGGGCTTTGCATGTGACCGTGCCATGGCCAATAAGATTCTCCCTCGGGAATGTGCATCTCAGATAGGCAGGGGCAACTCCAGAAAGCTGTGATGGTCAGTTAGGCACTGCAGCAGCTCCTTATCCAGATTTTCCAGTAGTTTCCAATAGTTTCTCTACCTAGGTCCTGCCTTGGTTCCTGGTTGTTCTGAGACTGATTCTTCTGATTCTGATTCAGATTCTGTAAGCAGTCCTATATCTTCTCCTAAATTCCTTCTGTGCTTAAGACAGCAAGATTCTATTTCTTTTGCTTGCAATCAAATAATCTGATAAAGTAGGTCAGTCCAAAGATTTACAATTTTAAGCTCAATTTATATTATGATTATTCCTGGTTGGTCCATGTGGGAGTCTCCAGAAATCTTCTATATTTTGAAATGAAGGCTTTCGTAATTGTGTGTTAGAATGAACTTCTGTTCCCTGGTCTAGAAAGTCACCTAAACTTTCTAGACTGAAGCAAGTGAACTCAAGAGAGGCTGACTTATCTACACTGTTCCTTAAATCAGTGCTTCGCAAACTTCGGTGTGCATAGGAATTACCTGGAGAGCCTGTTAAAACATGATTCTTGGGTCCTACTCCCGGAGATACTGATCAAGGTGGTCTCCAGTGGGGCCCTGAAATCAGAATTGCAAAGAAGCTCCAGGTGACGCTCGTGTTGCGACTAGGGATTTCATTTTGAAGAGTGAGCCCTTCCGTATTATTTTCTCCCCCAGACAAGAGAGACTTTGGAGCACAGTAAGATTCCCTCTACCGTGTTAAAATGAAAAGACAAGAGACAAGATGAGACTTGCTTTCCAAAGTGAGCTTTAGGAATGTGGGTGCCCCTCACCAGCCTCACTACCGAGGTTCATCCCATTGGGTCCCTGAGCAGGGTGAGATGATGACTGGGTTGGAGGGTGTGTTCGAGGGCAAAGGTCTCCCCACAAGTCAGGCTGGCATCTCCCCAGAGTCTCAGGTTGCTGGGCAGAAGATCTAAGTCTCCTTCAATGGAAAGTTTAAGAAAAAAGCCAGTGACTGTGTAAGATCTTGAGTCAGCAAGACTGATCCCTGGGACAATTTGGCAGTGACCACAACTAGAACCAGGACTAGAGCTGACCTCCCTCCTCCCTGTGTCTGCCCCAGCCTTCATTCCTGACTCAAACAGCCTCTTCCCTTCTCTCCTCCAAACCATTTTCTTCCTCTTCTCCAAAACCTTGCTCTGAGCTTACGTCTCCCAAGATTTCTCCCCCACCATCTTTAGTCTACGTCGGCCCAACATCTACATACTCAGCTTTTGAAATACGACTGATACGAATCACAGCCATTGCTTCTCTGCCCTTTACTACATCGATGGAGTTTCGTTTATCCATCTCAATTATTTATTTATTTATTTATTTTTGAGACGGAGTCTCGCTCTGTCGCCCAGGCTGGAGTGCAGTAGCACCATCTCGGCTCACTGCAAGCTTCTGCCTCCCGGGTTCACACCGTTCTCCTGCCTTAGCCTTCTGAGTAGCTGGGACTACAGGCGCCCGCCACCTCGCCTGGCTAGTTTTTTGTATTTTTTTTTTTTTTTTTAGTAGAGACAGGGTTTCACCGTATTAGCCAGGATGGTCTCAATCTCCTGACCTCGTGATCCGCCCACCTCGGCCTCCCAAAGTGCTGGGATTACAGGTATGAGCCACTGAGCCCAGCCATCCATCTCAATTCTTGCAATGACCTTATGATGTATTATTACCCCAGTTTATAGATGAGAAAACAAATTCAGAGAAGTAGCTTGCCCAGATAAACTACTCAGGATAAACTAGAGGCAGAATTTAAACATTTCTCTGACTCTAAAACCCTTGCCCCAAACCATACTGCAAACTAAATCAATTCAGGTTATGTGTGTGTGTGTGTGTTTATGTATTCCTATACGTGTTTTAGTTTTTGGCTTATCCATGTAAGGAAAAGCTCACTCAGGCAGGACCTGGGTGCTCTGGGAGAATATTCTAGTGGTTCTCCCGACCAGGCTCACATCTGATGGAGTACTTAGGGCCATGCTTCTTCCTAGAGCAATCATTCCAGAAATGTTGTTTACCACTGATGTGTTGTTCTCTGATGGCTGACATTTCTGAATACAGGCAGGGTTGGGCACATTGCTGGAAGTGGGAAGCATTTTTTCCTACTTACCAATCATCTGTGTTTTCCATTCAGATCTATGGGACAAATGAGAAATTGACTTCCCAGGAGGAATAAAGAGCTCATTATTTGTCATCAGCTATTGAGAGTCTGTTTTCTGCAGACCATGGGGCTGGATCATAGAAGGCGGCACAGAGGAGGGCCCTAATTTGGGAGGTCTTGGACACGGGGTGTCCTGGGACGCCACAGAGTTGCAGGAGGAGGGCCAGCAGGTGAGGGCAGGCAGGGATCAGGCCAAACTTGGGCTGGAGGAAACATCCTTATGGTAGTACTGGTGTCTGGGTCAGACCGCAAACTATCCTTCACGCTAAACCTAAAGGTGTGTGGCAAATGCAGGTGCCCCCTGGAAGGGGTGCACTGTAGTTAAGAGTTTTGGATGGTAGAGGTGTCGGGTACGTGGCAGCATTGGTAACACAGGTGCTTGGTTCATTCAGCCAGGGACCCAGACAGTGGCTGAGAATGTACAGAAAATATTCTCTCTCTCACTCATGCATTCATACTTTCATTCATGCATTCCACAAATGTGTATTGAGTCCAGAACTGGGCACATAGGATATAGTTACAGACAGGACAGATAGTGCCCTTGCCCTGGTGGAACTTGTGAGGGAGGCAGGTATTAAATGCTGATCACACACAAAGGGTGGTCTAATACAGTTGTGATTAATGCTGTAAAAAATAATATATGCCACCTTACCAGAGGGCTCATGCTCTGTGGCTAGACAGAGTGTAAGTGCCTCAAGCAAAAAGGGAGGAGTTTGAGGCTAGGCTGCAAGTGCGGTGGCCACCATGCCTGCCATTTATTTGGACCAGGGTGACGCGAGTGCTTTCTGGAAGCTCAAGCCCTGCCTTGCCCGTGAGGAACAATCCATGTAATTATGGAGGCGGATCCAGGGCCTGTATTGAGAAACTGTGGCTTCTTGAGTGACCACTGGACCTAGAACCTGAAGAGCCGCCATTCAGTCCCAGCCATTCCTTCTCTGGCAGCATGACCTTGGGCAAATTGCCTACATTTCAAGAGATTTAAAGTCTTCGCGGTCTCAGTTTTCTCATTTGCCAGTGGGAGAAATATTTACTGCTCTGCCTGCTGCATAAGGTTCATGAGTGAGAATGTGAAAGGATTTTGTAACTATCAAAAGCAGGAAATATTTAGGAGCCTCCACCCAACACACACACATACCTTCCAGCAGGCTGATCGTAATGAGCCCTGGATGCTTAGGGCCCAGTACAGACTGCAGTGCTAATGAAGCATTGAAAGGGTTGGGTCTGGAGAGGTTCCCACGAGCAGGCTTCAGAGAGATGAGTGTGGCCCAGAGAAGGAGGAAGTGGCCCAGCCTGGGCACTCTGCATGGGGCAGCATCTGGAGGGAGGGGCCCTCCGGGGAGGCCAGAGGTACACTTGGCAAGAGTCAAGAGGCTCGGCGTGGGTCATAAGAGACAAAGGGAGTTGCATGCGGTGCAGGAAACCAGCCGGCGAGGGGACTTGAAATGCTTGGTCATCCCCCTATTTCATTTTGTATAATCCCATTTAGTCAAACCTCACACTATTTAGATCATGAATTCAGGTTGTTTATCACAGAGGTTTAATTCTATCACAATGAGGAGGGCCTGATTTTTCTACATATATTAATAAAATAGGAAAGTGATCAGGCGGTGATGAGAATATGGGTCACTCTTTGAAAACAATATAAGGTTAGAATCTCTGCCTTATGCTATGCAAAAGGTGACTTATTTTTTTTGAGACAGAGTCTCGCTCTGCCGCCCAGGCTGGTGGAGTGCAGTGGTGTGATCTTGGTTCACTGCAGCCTCAACCTCCTGGGCTCAAGAGAGGCTCAGCCTTGGAGTACACGCTACAACGCCTGGCTAATTTTTGTATATATTTTTAGAGACAGGGTCTTGCTATGTTTCCCAGGCTAGTCTCGAACTCCCAGTCTCAAGTGATCTTCTTGCCTCAGTGTCCTGAACTGCTGGGATTACAGGCATAAGCCGCTACACCCGGCCACAAGGTGAATTTTGAATGGATTAAAAAACCAATATGGTCAGGCACGGTGGCTCACGCCTGTAATCCCAGCACTTAGAGAGGCCGAGGCGGGTGTATCACGAGGTCAGGAGATAAAGACCATCCTGGCTAACACGGTGAAACCCTGTCTCTACTAAAAATACAAAAAAATTAGCCGGGCGTGGTGGTGGGCACCTGTAGTCCCAGCTACTCAGGAGGCTGAGGCAGGAGAATGGTGTGAACCTGGGAGGCAGAGCTTGCAGTGAGCCGAGATTGCCCCACTGCACTCCAACCTGGGTGACAGAGCGAGACTCCGTCTCAAAAAAAAAAAAAAAAGAAAAAAAAAAGAAAAAAAAAACCATATGGGAAGATAAAATTGTAACACTATAAAAGAAGTCAAGGAAGAAAAAGCAAGATAATAATTTATGACCTTGGAATACGGAAGATGTCTTAAAGAAGAATCCAAAGCACAAATCTTATGGGAAAATATGGATAAACTTGACTATAATGATATTAAATTTTTATGTCCTATGCAGAACACAAAATATAAAGGTTCTACAAAGGATACATTAAGTAAATGGCAACAGATAAAGAGAAGATGTTTGCAAAGTCTTAAACTGATGGGAGTAAATGGAATAGACAAGAAACTCCTGTAGACAAGAAAGAAAAAAAAAAGAGGGAACCCAATAGAAAAATGATCAAAAATTATGAGCAGGCAAGTCACACAGGCACAAGGAAATTTTTAAAATTAACAAGTAAACAAAGAGATGCCAACCTCACTACTAATCAAAGTAATGCAAAGTAAAATGACAAGATTGTATTTATACTTACTAAATTTGCAAAATAAAAATAGAATATTCAATAATAAATACTGAGGAGGATGTGAGGAAATAGGAACCCACAAACACTGCAGGTACAGCCATTCCTGAGAGCAGCCTTAATGTATTATATGCACTTAACTGAAGGATGTGTGTGACCTCTGACCAGCTCTCACTGCAGGGGCGAATACCATGGAAACTTTCACAGAAGTCAGAGTTGTGTGGTTTCCTAGCAGAGTTGATGGTGACCTCAGGGGCCATCTCTGGCGGAGGAAATGGATGAATCAAATGAGGTGGGCACCTACCATGGAATCGTTTGTGGTAATCAGAAACATGGAGCTAGAAATCTAACACCAACATGAATAGATTTTAATAAAATGATTTTGTGTGAATGAAAAGAAACAGTATGAGATAGACGCTCTCAGTCTCCCACTAGAGTGGCTAAAATGGAAAAGTCTGGCCAAACCACGTGCTGGTGAGGATGTGGAGCAATTAGAACTCCCAGATACTGCTGGTGGAAATGCAAAATGGCACAACTACAGTGAACAACAGTTTGGCAGTTTATTTTAAAACTTAAACAGCTGCCTATCATATGATCCAGTCATTCCCCTCCTACATATATGCCTGAGAAATTAAAGCATATGTCCAAAGACTTGTGTAAGTCTTTTTTCTAAAGGTACTCAAATGTGTCAACTTTATCGTTTCTATATATATACCTATTTTGTACTGAAAATTATAAAAATAGCATAAAGTTTGCCCATATTGCAATCTAGATTTTTGAAAGCCAGAAAATCTAATTATTATGCTCTAGGTGAACTACCCATTGCTTTCTTTATGTACAAATAACTTTGCTTCAGTTTCTTTCTTTCTTTCTTTCTTTTTTTTTGAGATGAAGTCTCGTTCTGTCGCCCAGGCTGGAGTGCAGTGGCACGGTCTCTGCTCACTGCAAGCTCTGCCTCCCGGGTTCACACCATTCTCCTGCCTCAGCCTCCTTAGACTACAGGTGCCCACCACCACACCCAGCTAATTTTTTGTATTTTTAGTAGAGACGGGGTTTCACCGTGTTAGCCAGGGTGGTCTCGATCTCCTGACCTTGTGATCCGCCCACCTCGGCCTCCCAGAGTGCTAGGATTACAGGCATGAGCCACTGCACCCGGCCTGCTTCAATTTCTTGATGTTCGGTTTCATCTTACTGACTTTGGGCTTCTAAAACACATGGGAATACTTACATCCTCTTGGCTTCTTTGAGCCAAATCAAACAGTAGAGCTAAAGGTATTGGAATACATTCAAACTACACAGATCCCTTATGAATTACTAGTGTCATGGTGGGAAGGAAAAGATACAAGAAGAAAAATGCATCCTAGAAGTATTTCGTGGAGTTGATAGCAGCTCCATTTGTAATCCCAAAAAATGTGGAAACAACCGAAATGTCCATCAACAGGGCAATTGGATAAAAACTTGTGGTATATCTGTACAACAAAATACTACATAAAAGTAAAAAGGAATAAACGACTGTAACACATAACAACACGGATGAATCTCAAAACAATTATGCTGCGTGAAAGAAGCCAGACAAAATGAGTGCATATTATATGATCCCATTTCTATAAAATTCTAGAGCAGGCGAACTAATCTATAGTGACAGGAAGCAGATCAGTGGTTGCCTGGAGACTTCAGGGTCAGGGCACAGGGGCTGTGGGCAGGGAGGAGCGGACTGCAGGAATTACCAAAGGACATGCAACAACATTTGGGTGTGATGGCTATAGTCATAATCTTTATTGTGGTGACTGTTTCACACATGTGTACATATATCACAACTCATCAAACTGTATACTTTAATTGTGTACGGTTTATTATATGTCAGTGATACCTCAGTAAGGCTGAAAACAAAAAGTGCTCTGGGCAAGGAGTCTGGTGACTTAAGTTCTGCTTTTATTCTGGGCCCAAGTTACCATGTCACCTTGGCCAAGTGACCCAAACCTAAGAGGCTCGGGTTTTTCACCTGTGCTCTGGGAGGTTTGGGTTAGATCGTGAGTAATAAGTGCAAATGCTCTCAGGAGCCAGGAAGGAAATACAAATGAATGACATACGCCAGTTTCACTGCCGAGAGGGGCAGAGGTGGAAGGACATACAAATGAATGACATACGCCAGTTTCACTGCCGAGAGGGGCAGAGGTGGAAGGACATACAAATGAATGACATACGCCAGTTTCACTGTGGAGAGGGGCAGAGGTGGAAGGACATACAAATGAATGACATACGCCAGTTTCACCGCGGAGAGGGGCAGAGGTGGGTAGAGACTGTGGTCACCTGGAGAGTGTTGCTTCTGCTCAGGGGGGCAGCTGCCCATCAGCTTCGGCTATTTGCTGCTTGATGGAATGTGGGCGGTGATGCTCATGCTTCAGAGACTTTAAGAGACACCACAGCTCCGGATTTCTCCAATGAAATCTTCCTGTTATCAAATGTAGATAATTAATTTTTAAAAGTTAAAACACTGTGCAGGCCAAGGTCACACATGTGCAGACGAGTCCCAGCCTGAGCCCCACTTGTCTGTGGCCTCTGCACTCTGTGATGCATGGGGATGCTGTTATCGCTCATGACCAAGAACCTCTTCTCTATTTTTAGCTGAAGTTGCTTTCCTGATTCTTTTTACCTATACTTCACTAAGAAAAAATTTCCACCAATGCCCATTTGCAACCTGCCTGCTTTCCACATACCATTCGATCTATAGAATATCTTAACTCTTGGTAGACTTGAATTCTTATTTCTTCATTCTCTAGAGGAGAAGTCCTGGGCGATCTTGCAGAGTTAAAAGAGGTTAGTACATACCAAAAAGAATCGAAAGCAAGGACTCGATCAGATATTTGGATACCAGTGTTCAAAGTAGCATTATTCACAACAACCAAAAGTTAGAAACAACCCCAATGACTATTGACAGAAAAATGGATAAACAAATTTGGTACAATACAATGGAACATGACTCAGACTTAAAAAGGAATTAAATTCCACCACATGTTCTACCATGGAGGAACCTTGAAAACATTATCTTAAGTGACATAAGTAAGACACAAAAGGGAAAATATCGTATGCTTCCACTAGGTATCCACGAGATACCTAGACTTGTCAAAGTCATAGAGACAAAAAGTCAAATTCATGAACCAAAGGGAGGAGGAATGAGTTTCCTGGGTGCAGAGTTTCAGTCGGGGAAGATGAAAGAATTCAGGAGATGGACGGTGGTGATGGTTGTACAACAATGTGAATGTACTTAATCCCACTGAACTCTATACTTCAGATGGCTAAAGCGGTATATATATAAAATATAATATATAGTATATATATACTAAAATATAATATATATTAAAATATATATATTAAAATATATATTAAAATATATATATTAAAATATAATATATATATTAAAATATAATATATATATTAAAATATAATATATGTTATATATATACTATATATTATATTTTATATAATTTTAAGTTCCGGGATACACTGCAGAGCGTGCAGGTTTGTTATGCAGGTATACATGTGCCGTGATGGTTTGCCACACCTATCAACTCGTCATCTAGGCTTTAAGCCCCACTGCATTAGGTATTTGTTCTAATGCTCTCCCTCCCCTTGCCCCCCAATCCCCCGATAGGCCCCAGTGTGTATTGTTCCCCTCCCTGTGTCCATGTGTTCTCAGTGTTCAACTCTAAAGTGGTACATTTTATCCATGATACATTTTTTTTTTTTCATAAAAAGGCAGGACACATGTCTGGAATTTTCAGGTCAGATGATGTAATGTAAGAGGCTTTCTTTTCAGCACACTGTGCTAAGGAGCCGTGGCTGGAACTCGCATTGGCATGGTGTCTCTGCAACTCCCTCTTCAGGCTCCTCACACACCCCGGGACCACCTGTGAGTCCCTAAGCTGCTCTTAGGCTTCACTCATTTTGAAAAGTGGGTCTTGGCCCCAGCTACACTTTGAGAGCTTTTGAAAAGTACAGATACCTGGGTCCCACCCTTGGAGAATCTGAATCAATTGGTGTGGTGGTGGAATCTGGTCTCCACATTGACTCAGAGCCTCCCAGGTTATTCTAATATGCAGGCAGAGTTGAGAACCACTGAATTCTGTTCTGAAAAAATCAGCAAGACCTTTTGTGGATATTATAGGTAAGTAAATCAAAACTGCAGCTGACGGTGCTGAGCAGACCCATGGGGTGAGCTGTTGTGGGCAGGCGGGTTTATCCCGGCAAGGGTTCTGCAGGAGTGGGTAGGCCTGGAAGGGGGAATATCTGCACCCCCATTAAGAGGTAAGAAATCAGCAAGCCATGCTTAAGGAACATGCTTGTTGGGAGGGAGGAAAAGCAAGGTTAGGATTAAGTAATAAAACATGGACAAGAAGGCTTGCAGTTCCAAGCTGAAACGCTTGGAGTCTTTCTATTCCTGGGAGCAAATCTAACGCGTGGAAAATATTTGCTTCTGCAGAGAACTTCTTAGATTTCACTTCCAAGTGAAATCAGGTAAGTCAGTTGTAAGAAAAATCGTAATACAAGATTCTCTAAATAAGAATGTACTTAACCTGCTGCAATTCTCTGTCAAAATATCCCATGCCCCAGTCTCAAGGTAGGATTTCGTTCAGAACCGTATCTATCCCCACAAAACCACTTGAATAAAGTTAGGTTTATTTAATTCAGTGACTTGACCGAGTCAGTTTATTGGGGGATTGGGGATGAAAATCTAAAGGGAAAATACTGGACTAGTGTAAATTTAGACGCCTTGGCTCTGTCATTCTAAATCTTTTATGCAACAAAGTTGGAGAATCAATCAATTGCTCCAACTGGTTCCTTTTCCTAAACAATATTTTCTCTAAATCTTTTCATAGAATTGGTGGCAGTGAAATGACCGTCATGTGCCAGTAAATCATGAAAACCTATCAGAGCATAATTTTTAAAAATCAAGAATGAGAAAGATGTCCTGCAGGAACAAAAGTCTTTATTTCATGGAAACAATTATGTGATGCTAAGAAGTTGATCGAGGCTCTGAAAGTCTCAGTGCATGAGATTATCTATCTTACTTATCTGTAAGTCACGTCTCTGTCAACCTTGCTTGTTCACGGGAGTTGGAAACTGAAAACCATAACAATCTCAATAACACTAGCCAACTTATATTGAGGGTTTACTATGTTGCAGGAGCTCTTTTGTGCACTTTGCAGGTACCAAGATCACTAATCCTCACAACAACAGCATGTGACAGGTGCTATTTTTGCCATCTCCAGTCTAAGGATGAGGAACCTGAGATGTAGAGAATAATTTCAATAATTTACCCAAGGTCACATGGCCAGTAAGTGGCAGACTGGATTTAAATCCAGCTGTCAGGTTATTTTAGATCAGAGCCTGGGCTCGTCATGTACCACTATTACCTTGGAAGAAGGAAGAAAAGGTAGAAACAAACACTTAGTAAGTGTTTATTAAGTGCCAGCTATTTTATACATTATGGTTTCATTGAACCCCTACCACATATCCTTAGCCCCATGCTACAGACAATGAAACAAGGAAATGCGGACAGGGAGTTTAATGACTAGCTAGCAAGAGGCAGAGCTAGGACTTGAACCTTTATTTGTCTGACCATACACCTGTGGATTCTTCACTAAATAATGAAATTTCAGAGTAGCATTCATGCAAGACAGCATGCTTAAGGAGGAAAGTCTCTTGCTTAGAGTTTCATCCTTAACTTAGTGCAATTTTAACCAGTTTGCCTATCTGCTTTCCTTTTCGAAGCCAGGAAGTGTATGTGGGGTGGGAGGAAGAGGGAAGGTGGGTGAATCGCAGGAGAAATAAGTTTAATAGAGAAAATAAATGTCCAAGAGATGAGGATTATTAAACAAGCAGTATCTTAGCTATCCATCTTTGACTTCTTTGAGTGGAAGTTTTGGTTAAAAGCTATATGCTTTCTTTAAAGGAATCAAGGAAAGAGGTTGGATGAGTTTGTGAGCAGTGGTGAATCGATATGGGTCTGTAGCAACCTCAATTCTTGATTCCTTAGAAGAAAGAATTCGACTAGGGGACATAAGGCGTAGTGAGACCAAGGCAAGTTTTAGAGCAGGAGTGGAAGTTTACTAAAAAGTTTTAGAGCAGGGATAGAAGGAAGTAAAATACAGTTGGAAGAGGGTCAAGTGAGTGACTGGAGAGATTCAAATGTGCTGTTTGACTTTTGACTTAGGGTTGTAGACTTTGGCCTGCTTCCAGTGGGGTATGTCTGTTCTCCCCTGATCCTTCTCTTGGGGTGGACTGTCTGCATGTGCAGTGACCTGTCAGCCCTTGGGAGGGGCTGCGCGTGCGGTGTTTACTGAGGTCGTGTGCAGGCTCACTGGAGGCATTTTCCCCTTACCAGTCTAGGGCTCCTCGAGGAAGGTCACACACCAGTTAAACTCCGCCATTTTACCTCTTAGTGCACATGCTTGAGCTCACTCGCCTGACTCCTGAGATCTTATCGGGAGGCTGCTGCCCACAAGGTTCAGGTGTTTTCTGTCTATTAGGAGACTGCCTTTCCCTGGTGCTGGCTGGAATCAATTATTATTTTAGGGAGCAGTGGAACAACTTCCTGACCATCCCCTGATGGTTGTCTGACATTCCTGGGGTGGGGGTGGGGGTCTGCCCTGCTATGTCTGCCTAACTACCTACTGTTAACAAGTTTATCAGATACATTTAGTAAGCTTTCGAAAATTTGTATAAAAATAATCCTTAGTTACATTTAGAACACAAAATTAAGTTCAACTGATAACTTTTTTAAAAACAGAAAACAGTTTTAACTCTTCCAAGAATACATTGCCTGTTACTCTAAACAACATAATATCAATACGATTACTATTCCAAGATGATTAAACGTATATCAGAAGGCATGCAGAGCTCAGATGGTTCTTGTGCGTATGCCCGGGCTTGCCCTTTCTTTCTTTGTCTGCCTGGTGAACTTCTCTGCAGACTCAAGGGCAAATTCTTCAGGACTCTTCTGAGAAGTCAGGCCTATTCCCTCTCTCCCACCCGCCACTGCCCTGCAGTCTTCTGGAGCTGTGGTTCTCACACTTTAGAGGACATCAGAATGAGGAGGGCTTGTTAAAACACAGATTGCCGGCTCCACCCCAGGAATTTCTGGTTCAGTAGTCTGGGTGGGGCTCCAGGATTTGTATGTCCCACAAGTTCCCAGCTGACTCTGCTGCTGCTTGCACAGTGACTACACTTTGAGGACGACTGCCCCAGAGGAAATTGCTCTCTCGTCTGTGCTGCCCTGGCCTGTTCAGTCATTTTATTTTGACTTGGGCTGAGCAGACAATTTCTGTATCTTCTCAAGGGTCTGTAATCTTCTCGAAGACAGAGTCTGGTTTGCAGGTCTTGGAGAAGGGTAATAGCAGAGAGTTGAGAGGCTTCCTGGAAGATGGCTGTGGCTGATCCAGGGCTGAGGAGTCTATCCAGTAACAAAGCTGAGGTCACAGGTCTCTGAAAACTGCATCCCAACCCCAGTCCCTGCTGGACTCACAGGCTCAGTGGAAAGCAGAAAGCTGTAAACACAGAGGTAGTTAAAAAAAAAAAAAAAAAAAAAAAAAAGTAATGGCAGAAGCTGCCCTTTCGGAGACGCTGTAAGAAAGCATGAAACAAGGGAGAGAAGCGTCTTTTCATACTCCCAGACAAACCTCGCTTTTGTCACCCCAAGGAATTTAGGCCATTACTGATAATGCCTGAATGAGATGATGGTGCCCGGAGGAGCCGGGCATCATCCAAGGCTGTGCTGCCCAATCCGGTAGTCATTGGCTACATGTGGCTGTATATATGTAAATATAAATTACTTAGAACTAAAGAAAACCACACTAGCTTCATTTCAGGTGCTCTATAGTCACGGATGGCTCATGGCCACCCTGCTGGACAGCTCAACTCTAGAACATGTCCATCATTGCAGAAAGCTCGGTCGGCTAGCACCACTGGACGGGCTTGGACAGTGATGCCACAAGAGCAAGATGGCACACAGGGCATCCGGTATAATGTGTTTGTGCTCCTCTCCCTGCTTGCTGTTCTGTCCAAGAATCTGCAAAGACTTTGGTATACCCCACAGAATGATGCCTGAGTGCATATGACGCCTCTGCTTCTCCTCTTTCCTGTTCTCACGGGCCAGGACTTTAGTGCCTAGTGTGGTAGGGGTACTCATGGGTCAGAAGCACACTGTTGGAGCTGAGAATAGGATTGCCCCTGGTCGGGGTGAGTCACTCTCTGGGACCCCTAGGAAAGCCAAGGGTCCTTAACACGGGGCTGATGTCTGCCTGATGCCGAGGCTGTCGAGTTATGCTCTTTTTCTTTCATTTTATTATTATTATTATTATACTTTTTTTTTTTTTTTTTTTTTTTTGGAGAAGGAGTCTCGCTCTGTTGCCTGGGCTGGAGTGCAGTGGCACAATCTCGGCTCACTGCAACCTCTGCCTCCTGGATTCAAGCAGTCCTCCCCCTCAGCCTCCTGAGTAGCTGGGATTAGAAGTGCCTGCCACCACGCCTAGCTAATTTATGTATTTTTAGTAGAGATGGGGTTTTGCCATGTTGGCCAGGCTGGTCTTGAACTCCTGACCTCAGGTGATCCGCCCACCTTGGCCTCCCGAGGTGCTGGGATTACAGGCGTGAGCCACCGCGCCCAGCTGAGTCATGCTCTTTCTATTTCTATCAGTGTTACTTGCTCCTCACCTTGTTCCTTCTGCTGCAGAAACCTCCCCTCCCCTCTCATACACAGGGTGCATACCTTTCTCTTGTCATTGCTCTTTGAAAGACAGCCTACACATTTGAGTTAGGATTTGGGAATTTAAAAGGATGGCAAGTGAAAAAGCAGAGTGGGGTTATCTGGATCAATGACAGTGTCTCCAAGACCTGGTCTGGTCCCTGTTTTATATTCAGTGATGAGGTTTCCTAGCCTCTCCTGGTGACACACCCAGGTCTGAAAAATCTCTCACCATAGACGAGTTTCCCAGCAGTAGGTAGCTTAAATGTTCCTTTACCTAATTCTTCCTTAACTCATCATAAAATGGGGGAAAAAAATTCTCATTTCCTCCTGACTGGCTAAAAGCTAAGAGAAATGGAAGGAAAAGGCATTCCAGAGTGCTTTGGGGGTTGCACATGGACCTGAGTTCTAGCAGATGGGCCCTTGCCCTCCTCTGCCATGGAAGCTCACAGCTCCTCTGCCCTCCGTATCACAGAGGTCTTAGTCAATGGGTGGGTAACAAAACATGGACCCTGCTTTGGCACACGGGGCACATTGAGGGGAAGGAGAACAGTGTAAGAGAAGCATGCTCAGCCAGGTAGTTGAAGGAGGTCCAGGGTGAGCCCAAGCTGTGCCCACAATTGGGCTTTTAAAAGGTGTAGAATGGGTGGTGGTGGGCAACTAGAAGTTTGTTTGTATGAGAGCCGGGGAGATTAATTATTTCAAGAGGACAGGAATGAGGGCACTACAGGCTTGAATCGGTCAGTACAAGGCCTAAGCTGGGACATGGGATGAAATCTCACATGCACGGTGCTGTCTGCCAGTCAGGTTTGTCTCCCAGCCCAGATTGTGGAGGGAAGGAGGAGAGTAAGAGCAGAGCTGCTACAGACACCCTGTAAAAGCTGACATCAAACTCCGTGAAACATGGCGCCCAGGCAACACACTGATTGGGGAATTCTCTGGCCAACTGTGACGAAGTAAGGTGTTGAGCAGAGGCATTCTTCCAGAGTTTCCCGCAGAACCCACATGGCTCTGACCCTTAGAGAGCTCCAGGCCATCGCCATCAGAGATGGCACAGGAATGGGGTAGGAGGCAGGGGAGCCCCGTGGAAAGCCAGCAAAAACCTCACCTACCTGGAGAACTCAGCAATGCCAGAAGAGATTGAGATTCCTAGAGAATGGAGGAGCCGGGAACAAAAGAGAAGGATGGGATCCAGGAACAGGCCAAGAGAACCAGCTCGCTGCTTCTTCCTCTCCCTACCAGAAAATTCTGTTCAGAAGCCATTGGGTACGGCAGAACAAGGCAAGCCTCCGCCGCTGGGTGGGGAGCAGGAAGTAGAGTGCCCAGAGCAGGAGGGTGGAGTCCACTGGGGTGAGATAGAGGCTCACATAAGGGGCGGGTGGTCCAGTGTGAGGTTGCGGCCCATGTGGAGTGAGGAGGGTGCCAACATAGGAGGGGGCAGCCCAGCATGTGTCGGAGACCAAAGCAGGGTCAGAAGCAGGTCCTGGCCAGGGAGGGTGTCCTGGCATGGAGACTCAGACCCTCAGTGGGGTGAGGAGGGGTCTGCACAGAAGGATGGCACAGGGCTGGATGGCAGAACTAGAGGAGTGAGGAGTGTCTATTGCAGGCGCACCTTGCGCTTGGACTCAGTGCCCTGGGGAAGTGGGGAGGGCATCCACATAGAGGGTGGCCCAGGGCGGGATGCTGCTGTCCAGGCAAGGGAAGGAAGGTGTCCTCAGGAAGGGTGGCCCGGCATGAGTGTCCTGCCTGAGCAGAAAGAGGAAGGTGTTTCAGTGATCTGCAGGGTGGCTGAGAGTTCCACTCTGCTTTGTGTCCTGAGCCTCACAGAGCACAAGGCACTTAGTAGATGCCCAGGTAATGGTAATTGTTAAATGGATGATGAAATAAATGAGAAAAATCTGATTCAACTCTCATCTTGACCATATATTAGCTATGGAACATTGGATACGATCTTCATCTCCATCAGTGGGATACTGTGTGAAACTACTCAGAAAAGCTGAAGGAGCTGATTTTACTCCACCTAACAGGAAAGAAGGCTCTGCCATTCTTTGCTGTGCAAGCCTTCCTCATATCAGAGAATGGCAGAGCCCTCTTTCCCTTTGGGCGGAGTAAAATCAGCCTAGCCTTCCCTTATCGGGTACCATGCTGCCCAGCCTCAGGTGCGTCCTTTGTGAGGTGAGCAGTGTGTGGAGCTGCTGAGTGATGTGTGGCTACAGTGGATGTGGAGAAACTCACCTGCAGGGAGTGAACAGGTGTGGCCATTGGTGTGCAGGCCTGTGGCCTTTCCCCATGCCCTGTTCAGCTTATTCAGCCTTGCTGGTCTCTGGGATCTACGGCAGTATCTGCTCACTCTCACAGCAAACACCACACTTTCACTGAAAAATGAGGCTATTAGTCTTGTTCACAGAGCACCAGGATCCCTCCCAGTTCTTTTGTTTGTTTGTTTGCTTGTTGTTTTTTGAGATAGAGTCTTGCTCTGTTGCCCAGGCTGGAGTGCAGTGGCGTAATCTCAGCTCACTGCAACCTGTGTCTCCTGGGTTCAAGTGATTCTCCTGCCTCAGCCTCCTGAATTGCTGGGACTACAGGTGCCCACCACCATGTCTGGCTACTCGTTTTGTATTTTTAGTAGAGACATGTATTTTAGTAGAGATGTTGGCCAGGCTGGTCTCGAACTCCTGACCTCAAGTGACTATGGTTCTACAACCTGAGTTCTCTTCTTGGATCAGTCATGTGACCTGAGGCCTCAGAATTTCCCTCCTGACACTGCGGGCCTGTGCAGACAGAAAGGACAAACTACCTGCCCAGAGCCTGTGGTCTGAAGGTTCCTCAGAGACCTTGTGATCAACCTCCGACCCCTTCCCCCACACACACTACAGCACAGTTACGTGTCTGTGAAAATACACGTTCATAAAAGACCACCTACTAAATAATTTCTAAGTTGTTATTCTAAACCAAACTTTGTTGTACTTTCGTAAATGCAGTTTTTATTTTTAATTAATGATATTATCTTTGCAGCCCTGAATCAGACTTTCCCGGATCCCCTTGGGTGTTCTTATCTACGCCAATGGGGCTTCAGTTTGCATTTTAAAGGTGACGTTGCCCCAAATTTTATCTCCACCAGATCTTCTCTTCTGAACTGCGGATCCAGATATCAAACGGCCTGTTGCACATGATGACTTGGCTATCTCTCAGGTCGTCCCTGTCCACAGGGTGGATTCTCAACTCATCAGCTCCCTCCTCTGACACCACTCCTCCCCTGACAGGGTCCTCCCACTCCCCTCGGAGAACAGCAGCACTTACAGAGGCCAGCCCCTAAATCAAGCTGATCTTTGTCTCCATTGCCAATATCGCTGTTTCCAGGCACCATCCTCTCTCGCTGCTATTACTGCAAACTGCCACCCAGCTGGTCTCTCCACCTCCAGCCTTGCCACGCTGCCCCCTTGCCCAGTCCATGTCAGACTCTACCACGCTGACCTTCGGAAAACGTAACTCCGTATGCATCACTTCCCTACTGAAAGCTCCGATTGGTCACTATGCCCTTTAAGATAGTCTGAAATCCTCAGCAGGGTTGATAAGCAGCTTTATGTGGGACTCGCTTTGCCAGGTTAGCAAGGGCCTTCCCTGATTTTAGCGCTGAAGTCTGGAATTCTCCTTAGTCCTTGGCAGACTGGATGGGCTCATCACTCCCCTCTTCTCATTCCTCTGCTCCACCCCTACCCCACGACTCACCCTCTGTCTGTCCCCTCAGCAGTCTTCCTGCCTCCTACTGGCAATGCTCTCTGCCCCAGCCCCTTTGCTTTGTAACTTTGAGATCCCCCTCCCAGTCTCAGGGGACAGAGGACTTCCTCAAAGCTGTCTCCTGGACTCCCCAGGCCAGGTGACTCACCCCTGCTGGGTAGCGCTCTTAGTTCCCCTTGTGGCACTTAAATGCATTATTTTGATCACTGGGTTACTGGAGGCCTCCTTCTCTGACTGTAGATGCTGCAGGCAGGGGCTGAATCATGTTTGCCCCCCGTCATCACCTGTGGTCTGGCACAACTGCCTGCTGCAGGTTTCAGTGGTGATTTTTGGATGAATCGTGATGCACACAGGCACAGTCTACACACAGAACGTTGTGTTTATCTGTTGTCTTGGCTCTGAGACAGGCAGTCTCAGAAAGTGAAAAACAGTTGGCTTATAAATACATGATAAAACGTTGACAATCACTCATAATTAAGTAGACATACATTAAAATAATAATGTTCACTTTTTTTCTTTGAGACAAAGTCTCGCTCCATTGTCAGGCTGAGGTGCGGTGGCATGATCATGGCTCATGGCACCTCAAGCTTCTGGGCTCAAGGGATCCTCCTGCCTCAGCCTCCTGAGTGGCTACAACTATAGGAACATTCTACCACACCAGACTAATTTTTTTTTTTTTTGTAGAGATGGGTTTCACTATGTTGCCCAGGTTGGTCTCAAATTCCCAGCCTCAAGCAATCCTCCTGCCTTGGCCTCCCAGAGTGCTGGGATTACAGGTTTGAGCCACCATGCTCGGCCTAAGGTTCACTTTCTACCTACTAGATTCATAAAGATCACAAAATGTGAAGAAGTGGGGGACACCAGCAGGCGCTCTCCTCCCTGGGGTAGGAGCATAAATCTGCGAGAACCCTCGAAGAGCAACTTGGCAATCTTTCCCAAAAGCTTACCTGTACGTAGTTTCTTTTCACAGTTTCACTCTTAGAAATGTATTCTACAAATATTCTTAGAGATCTGTACAGAAAAGAACAAACAAGAATATTCAACACGTTATTGTTAGCAATGAGAAAAAAATGGGAAAAAAATATGCTACCTATCCATCGAAAGAAAACTGGTTAAATAAATTAGGCAAGTACTTCTAACAGAGTATTATAAAGGAATTTTTTCAATGAGGTAGATTTACATAAGCTTATATGAAGCAATCCTCAAAGTGGGGGGTGGGGGGGCAGGAAATGAAAAAGGTCCACAATGTGTTTCTTTTTTGTTGTAATTTTAAAAGGAAATATGCGTATGTGTTAATACGCATACAAATACTTCTGGAAGAATACACAAGAAACTCGTAGCAATAATCACCTCTGGGGAGAGAGAGTGGGATCTGGGATAGGAGAGAAATTTATTCATTCTATATTCTGTTTTAAGTGTTTAAATAATTTAATACAGGCATACAGTCACTATTTTTGTTGTTGTTGTTGTTTGTTTGTTTTGAGATGGAGTCTTGCTCTGTCGCCCAGGCTGGAGTGCAGTGGTGCAGTCTTGGCTCACTGCAAGCTCTGCCTCCCAGGTTCATGCCATTCTCCTGCCTCAGCCTCCCGAGTAGTTGGGACTACAGGCGCCCGCCACCACGCCTGGCTAATTTTTTATATTTTTAGTAGAAACGGGGTTTCACCGTGTTAGCCAGGTTGGTCTCGATCTCCTGACCTTGTGATCCACCCACCTCGGCCTCCCAAAGTGCTGGGATTACAGGTATGAGCCACCATGCCCGGCCATAAATTCACTTTTCAATACTACAAAAAGAAAACTCCATGTTTTTTTTTTAAAGAAGAAAAAAGCTAGTGAATTTGCATCTGCCCAAGGTTCTAGCAATGTTCCTTCCTTCCTTCCTTTCTCCATCTTTTCTTTTTTTCCCTTTCTTTCTGCCCATTCTCTCCTCCTTTCTAAGAAAATTGTCTTTCCAGAATCTTCTAACAATATTAAATAAATAAGATTAGACTAGCTCTTCATCTCTGAGCTGGGAGTCCAGGCTGGACTGGGCGAGTTTACCCTCACATGGGGCTGAGTGCTGCTGTCTCTCTTACTAATGGGGTACCTTGTAGCCTGCCTTTCATCCTCCTGCCCACCTTCTCCCCAGCCATGTCCTGGCATCAGCTGCAACAGCTCCCAGCTTCTCACTCCTCCCACTTTCTGCTCGAGGGCTCCTCTGCCACCATCATGTGAGATGCTGAGGACACTCATTTTGTCATTCTGATATGTGTGGAAACCTGGGTGTAGGGGAGGGTTTACCACCCTGGGGTGACCTGTGATCCACGGGATCCCCCCTCACTGCTTGCTAGGGGTCCCCAGCGGTATCGAGCTCCAGTTTCTTACTGGCCTGACCAGCTCAATAACTTACCTTGGTTGGTTTGTCCTCTTTCCAGTTGTCTCTTCCCAGCCTCTCATTCCTGTTTCTTGGGATTGCTTTTCAAAATAAACTACCATGCTGTGCTAGGCTCTGCTTGTTGCGGAAACGCAGACTAAGACACCATCCCTCATCATTCCTGGAGAGTTCTGGAGTCCTTGTAGACCTGTGGACTGAGACCACACTTCCTTCAAAGAGATACAACAATTGTTCCTGCGAGTTCCTCTCTCTCTCTCTCTCTCCCTTTCCTCCTCTCTATTAATGTGAGGATGGCATTCTGCTATGGGTTGAATGTTTGTGTCCCCCCAAATTCTGTACTGAAACGCAATCAGCAATGTGATGATATTAGGAGGTGGGGCCCGTGGGAGGTGATTAGACCACCACCTTTGGGATAGGATCAACGCCCTTATTAAGGAGACACCAGAGAGCTGCCTGGCCTCTTCCACCATGTGAAGACACAGCTAGAAGGTACCATCAGAGAGTGGACCCTCACCAGACACCAAGTTTGCTGGCTCCTTGATCTTGAACTTCCCAGCCTCCAGCACTGTGAGAAATAAATTTCTGTTGTTCATAAGCCATCTAGTTTGTAGTATTTTGTTAAAGCAGCCTGAATGGACTCAGATGCCTTTATAAACCTAGGTATTCTATTCCAAAATTGCCTTCCAGCCCAACAGAAGCATGTTATAGATTCTCCAGGTAGAAGCATTTGTTGTAAAAAACTAACTGTACTCTTGACATTGAGATCATCTTGTATCAATTTTAGATCCCTGAACTAAATGATCCCTGATGATTTAAAAAGCAAGAGAACCTCTGAGTCTAACTCATTCCGGTCCCTGTGGCGGAAGGCAAACATAGTTCACTCGTTTAGAAACCAAGGTTCCCTGCACAGAAAGTGCCAGGCCAGCCCAGCAAGCCCTGATGCAAGATCACTATTTATTTTGTCATCCTGAGGCCAGAGTTCCCTCAAGGGGCTGCTGTTGGCTTTCAGACAAGCCTGGAAAACGGTCTGGTGGCCTCTTTGATCCTGCCCCTTTTTCTGGGTGGTGCTCTCTCTTTTCTCTGTGTTCTATTTTCAAAATAAACCATCTCAGTTGGCTGTGATAAATTCAGTGAAGGAAATTTCAAGTTGAGAATGGTGAGAAGACCTGCAGAAGGGAAGCTATATGTAGCCTATTTTTAATGGCCGTAGTAACATAATTCCCTTTACATTACTGTCTGCCATTAAGCCATAAGATTGTAACTTGAAAATCCAACCAAAATAGATTGCACCGGCTACCAAGACCCAATATGGTATGTGTAAATACACAACACTGCCCTATTATTTATAGACCTATGATTTTCCTTATGAAACAGTTTCATTTGGGTGCTCTGTAGACCTGAGTTAACTTGATCCAACGAAATCCAACTTTGTCGTAGAAACCTTGAAGTTTAGAGCTGGGGGATTTTAGGAATCATGGAGCTGAAAGCCTGTCCTTTGCCTAAGCTCATGGAGGGACATAAGATGGTTATATGCAAGAAGGAAGTAGAGACTGATTCCAGCTGAACACCTGGAGAAAGGCCTCGGATTCTCAGATTCAGTGAAAGGGGCCTTCACACGCCTTTGCTATCTATCACAGCATGAAATCTGGAGGTTGTAATCACCATTGTTCAGTGGAGGAAATAGGTTCAGAGAGTGAAGTGACTCGATCCAAGTTACATAGTAAATCAATGGCAAGGAATTGGACTGGAACCCTATTCCAACTTAAGGCTAGTATTTTTCCTTTCACAGTGGTAACTTCATTGTTTCTGGCTTCTAGAGTCTTGGGCTGGTCAGCTTTGATTGACATGTCCACAGTAAGAGTCCCAGCCCTGCCCCACCTCCCACCTATCCCTCAGCACCTCACTAGGTTTCTGTGACCCCTCCCTTTCTTAGCCTCAGGTTTGTTCACACGACAGATGGAGTGAGCCACCCCAAGCCCCTACTACCACATCGTCTCCCACTCCTGGCCCCAAATGCTTTCCCCTGGCCATGCTCGTTTCTTATTATTCTGAACCCTTTGTCCGTTGTTTTCTTTTTACTTTCTCCCTGAATGGTCCTTTCACAACAGAACTATTTACAATTTCCTCTTTAAGAAAAAAGTACTTAAAAAAATAAAAACAGAAGCCACGTTTGTGATTCTCGCTTCTTCCATTACTTATCCGCTAATTTTCCAAGTCTTGGCTTGGCATTCAGGAACCCCTGTAATTAGACCCTGCAAAGTGGCTCACCTTCTCCCTATCCCTGCGTTGCTTGTACCTCTATCACAACATGGCACACGCTCAGCCCTGCAACATTCCAACTAAAGAGCATAGGACGTTGAATTTGTTTTTATGTCCAATAGAACATCTGCCACACAGTCACGCATATAGTAGGCGTCCAATGACAGTGTATTGAATGGAATGGGCTCATTCCTGCTTCCCGCAGCATGGTCCTTGTGGCCTCTCTAGACCACATCTCTCTATCTGGGGGCAAGTTTGGGACTATCACGCCCTGCTTTAGACATTAACACACAAAGGGGTGAAGTTAGCCCCTGTGCATCGTACCAAGGAACCAGCTGACCTAAATAATACTTCTAAGCGTGCTACCAGTGCAACTCAGATATTTCTTAAAGCATCATAGCCAGGTGCCTAGTACGTTTCTAGGAACTTTATCTGAAAGCATCAGTTTCTGTCATTGATCCCCCAAATTGTAATTGCTCAAGACTAAGCAAAGACTAAAACTCCACAGGCATGACAGCCCTGTGTTTTGGTGCTACGTGCTGCGGGACTGAGATACCTTACAGAGGAGTTTACAGTCTAACGGGGTGGGGTGGGCAGGGAAACAAACCTGCAGAGAATGACAACAGGCAAGACAAGAGCATGAAGAGAGACACCGTGTATTGGTAGGGGTCGCTGGGAGAACGAGGATTACATGACAAAGTTTATAGAAAGTGCCTGGCACATAGTAGGTGTTCAGTAAATGGTAACAAGTCATATTCTCGCCACCACACATCCAGCTGGGTTCACAGAGGATCAAGGCCTGTGCCTCCCTCCAACTGCCATGCCTCTTCCTCCCCTATCCTCCCCACTCCCTCTGCTCCGACCTGGTCTTATTGTGAGGAACATGCCAAGTTCTTTCTTTCCCCAGGAGGGAAAAGCTATTCCTTATTCCAGAACCCTGTGTTCCCAGCTTAGGGCAAGGCTGGCTGCTGCTTGTCCTTCAGGCCTCAGAATAAATGCCACCTCGCCTTGCCTGACCACTGCACTGCCCCAGAGTTATTCTCTATCACATCATACTGGCTAGTTCCGTCTTTGCAATTACCAGAAGCTCTAAAAATTTTGTTTTTTTCTTTGCTTGTTTCTTGCCCCACTAAGCTTCAGGCTTGAGAAAGAGAGGAACACCTGTGTGTGTTTTACTGTTGTGTCCCAGTGCTGGGAGTGTACTCCACGTGCGTGGTCAGTGTGTGATCAATTTAAATGTGCCTGGGGGTGCTGAGAAGACCTCACAGATGAAGGTACCTTTGACCAGAGCCATGGGGCGGGGACAAGAATTTACCCACCAGGTGCTGCGAAGCTCAGGTGGCAGGTCAGGACTTCAGTGAGAAGGAGGTACTGGTAAAGGAAACTTATTATGAGCAGCTCTGTCCAGGAGAAGCCAGGGTTTCAGGTCCAAAACAGCACCCTAGGTTCAAAGAGAAATACTCTGGGGTGGGAGGGGAGGGAAGGGTGGTGGACTGCTCACTTAGCTATCAGAAGCTGAGGGATAAGTCTCCTTCCTCTAATCTGGGATTTCCCAGCAGCCTTTTGAGCTGGAATTTGTTTTGTTTTGTTTATGGTGGGACCTACACACTGTGCAGGGAGGATCTTATCAGGTGGCCAAGCTTGTTTTTTGTTTGTTTGTTTGTTTGTTTTGAGATGGAGTCTTGCTCTGTCATCCAAGCTAGAGTGGAGTGGCATGATCTCAGCTCATTGCAACCTCTACCTCCTGGGTTCAAGCAATTCTCCTGTCTCAGCCTCCCAAGTAGCTGGGACTGCAGGTGTACACAACCACCCCCAGCTAATTTTTGTATTTTTAGTGGAGACCGGGTTTCACCATGCGCGCCAGGCTGGTCTCAATCTCCTGACCTCATGATCTGCCTGCATAGGCCCCCCATAAGCTTGGTTTTGAACAATACAAATAATGAAAATTTTAAGTACTGACATTTATTGAGCTCCTATTGTACTATTTTACACACATCTGGTTTAAGCCACAGGCACTGCACAAGATTGGCATTTTCCCCATTTCCAGAGGCTGAAACTGAGATTCAGTTTCACGTCCAAAGAGTGAGTAACATATGTAAAGTCATGGGGCTAGGAAGTGGTGGATGGAGTTTCAAACCCAGCTGTGTCTGACCCTGAAGCCAGGGCGCTAAACCACAATCTTTTTTCTGGCCAGTATATCTCACAGGTGAATCAATTCATTGGGTTTGGCGCATTCCCTTGTGGGTTGAGTCACCATAAGTCAGACTGCCTGAACCTGTTCCTCTCTGGGAGGCTGATAGAAACCTAATCTCTCAACTGACGATGCCAGGGGCAGGACTCTGGACTTTGGTAACCCCATGGTGGGCGGCTCCCTGCTCTCCCACTCAGAGCTGTAGATAACTTTTCTCTAGGACAGCAGGACCCAAGGGTTCTATGGGGGTTAGTTATTGCAGACATCTTGCTTTGCTTTGCAAAGTGGAGTGAGGTGGCTAAGAGCTTGGGTAGAGGCAGACAGACTGGTTTGAAATCCAGCCTTTGTACCTCGTAGCTGTGTGACCTTGGCTTAGGCAAGTTTCTTTACTACTCTGCACTTCAACTCTCATCTTTAAAATGAGGCTGAGAATAGTCTCATGGTGCTACTGTGAGGATTGTGTGAAAAAATGCACTTGCACATAGCAAATCCTCAGCAACCATTAGCCTTTATCATTGTATCATTGCTGTTGTTGTGAATGGTATTTTTTTTTTTTTTGAGCAGATTTTCCCACTTTTTGCCCAGGCTGGAGTGCAATGGTGCAATTTCAGCTCACTGCAACCTCTACCTCCTGGGTTTAAGTGTTTCTCCTGCCTCAGCCTCCCAAGTAGCTGGGATTACAGGCACGCACCACCACGCCCGGCTACTTTTGTTTTTTAGTAGAGATGGGGTTTCACCACGTTGGCCAGGCTGGTCTCGAACGCCTGACCTCAGATGATCCACCTGCCTCAGCCTCCCAAAGTGCTGGGATTATAGGCGTGAGCCACCGTGCCCAGCCTGTTGTGAACAGTCTTAAGGGGAGGCACAGTGGGATGTAATGGGCTGGAGTCTTAGACCACTTTTTAGCCATGTGACTTTTGAGATGAACCATTAAACTTCACCCCAGAATCTTTCGAAATTCTCCAGAGTTAAAGATGAGCTATTAAACCTCATCTTTAACTCTGGAGAATTTCGAAAGATTCTGGGGTGGCGTTTTTAAAATTAAGATTACCTTCCGTTAAGGAATTAGAAAACACCAGAGGCAGGGAATGGTCCCTGCCACACACATGGACAGCATTTGCCCTAAACCATGATCTGGTCAAGAGGAGGCCGAGGACTTCTGGGCCATCTGCCTCTCATCAGACCATCCTGGGTGTGGTGTCAGAGAGCGGCTGTATTGGCTTGTCTAAATAGATAGTGCGTTGCTTTGGTTTGAGCTGAAAGATGGTTCTAACAAGGGTGCATGATGACTGTGGTCAGCATGGGAGTTAGGACAGGAGGAGCCACGGAGCAGGGCCCTCTGTGCATGCTGCCCTGGGTGCGCCCGTCCTCAGGAGCTCAGCTGTGTAGCGTGTGGCAGCCCATCGCCCTCCCTCCCCGCAGTGAGGTTCCTAGATGGTCAGAGCTCCCCGGTGTGGCTCAAAACCTCTGGCTCTGTTTCCATGCCCCCAGGCAACCTGGCTGGCTCATGGGCCTCAGCTTCTCACATGTGGAAAGGCGGGGATCATCCTGCACCCCAGCATCTCGGTAGCTGACCTCAGGCTTTCTGAGTGTGAGTTGACTCGAGTAGGCCCTGAGATGCTGACATCCTCTGAGTGCACCAACAACAGGGAGTTTCTGGGCTGCAGGCTAAGAACCTGTGTTTGTCACAAGGCGGCCCCATAGAGTTACCACCACTCTGAGGCCCTGCCAGAGCCAGCAACAGATTATTCCGGAAGGTACCTGTCTCCCAATCACCTTCTCTGTCTGGAACAACACCTCCCTCAGGGTTGGGTAAAGTATTAAATATCTCTGCCTTGCATACACTCACTCAGTGCTCAACAAATGCTGGTTCTTTCCCCAGTTTCTGTAATCCGTATGACCTATCTGGGCCAAGAGATTGTCATCACCCTGAGGTCTGGGAACTAGGCTGCTGCTGCACTGGCCTCTCTCCCTCACTCTCCAGTAAGCCCTGTCCCAGGCTGGCCTCTCCCTCCAGGGCTGTCTTGCCCACGCTTGGGCTCCTACCACCTTGACCCTTCTCCACCTGTCAGTCTCACCCCAGGTGTTCCCTGAGCCACGCAACAGCTATAGGGTAGCTCCGCAGACCAACAGCAGGCTGACAGCATGGCACCTCAATTCTAGATCTGCCACTGTCCATGTGGGACCTGGCATAAGCCATTCCCACGTCTGGGCCTCCATTTCCCCGTTTTTGAAAGGAGAGCATTGGGCCAGCTCTTCACATGCAGGGTTTGTGGGATGAATCCTTCCATCTGTTCATCCATCCCTCCATCCATCCATGCACAAACATTTAGCACCTGCTGCATGCTGTCAGGGACTATGGCAGGAAAAGAGTTGGAGCAGACACGTCCCGGGCCTCCAGCCCCTCACACCACGGAGAGGAAACAGATGCCCACGAAGGAGGAGGCAGCCCTCAAGGGGCCAGCACTGCGACATGGTGGAGGCCGCCTCTAAGCAGCCTGCGAGTCCCCGCGCTGCACGGTGGCTTTGACGACTGGCGGGGGCCGAGAAGTCGGTCTCTCTTCCGGGGCAGATTCCTCCCCTTTCTCCCGCATTACTCAGCGCCCTGAACTGTCTGTCTCCCTCCAGCCGGCCCTCCTCGTCCTCCTGGAGCGCAGCACAAAGGTCCTGTTGTGGCCGCAGCCGAGCCTCTCTGGGTGGTGGTGACTCACTCGCTCGCCATTTCCTTTGTGTGGCTCCGGGGCTCCTGGCTGGGAGCGGAGTGTGTCTGCTGGGCTGGGGGCGGGAGCCGGGACCGACTGCGAGCCTTTCATGTGGGCAGGGGGCTCCCCGCACGCGACGCGAACCTGCGCCTGGAGCCTCCCAAAGACAGCGTCTGGCGCAAGAACGCAAGATGCCTCCAGCCCCCGCGAGAATCAAAGCGCGTGCGGTCGAGGGGGCACGTGTCCCCCATCGGAGGCTCCTCTGCTCCTAGTCCCCTGAACAAACACATCCTTATGAAAAGTGGAAATTAACTGCGGAAGGGACCGGCCCGGACAGCTTGGGAAGCGACCTGGGCCGCCAGCCTCCCGGCGGGTCTTCGGTCCCAGCTCTGATGCCCTGTCAGTAGCCGCAGGACCTGCGCTTGAAGGCGTCTCTCCAGGCCTGGCGCAGGGTGGGACTCCTCGTGCTCAGCACCCCGGTCAAGGCTAGGGCTGGGTGTGCGCTGGAGGTTTGCAGCTCCAGGGCACCCAATGAAGAGCGAATGGATGAACGAGTGAACACTGGACTAGGGGCGTGCACACGGTTCTTCAAAGGTTAATTAGAAGGCCTCTGGCAAGCTGCAGCAGAGGCATTTCAGGCATCCTTTAGAGGGGACCCTCGGCCTGGCGCCTAAGGCCCCCTGGTCTGGTCAGACCTCCTGCTCTGGTGGCATTTCTGCTCACTCACCCTTTACCCTTTCCACGCCAGCCACTCTGAACGGTTTATTCTGGGAGCACGTCATGTTCTCGCTCACATCCAGGTTTTGCATAAGCTGTTCCCGCTGCAAGGAAAACTTCCCTGTGTCCTCCTCAGGTGTCAGCCCTGGCAGGCAGCTTCTCCCTGGAGTCTGGCCTAAGTGTTCCTCCTCGGCACTCCTCTGAGGACCTTGCAGAGGCCTGTCATAGCGCTTACCACCCGGATACCTGTTCGTTTCCACCAGGGAGTGCGCTGAAGCTGTGAGGGAATGAGTGAGCCAATGAAGGGCTTGAGAAAGGAAATTTCTTCACGCTCCAGTGCCCTCTGGGTGGGTATTGAGACGAGCTTTACAGGAAACCTAAGAAAACGAACTGCTCTAATTCTATCCTTCCTTTTGCAATGTTTAGGCAACTCATGTGCATCTGCAGTGCCATTGTGAGGTTACTGCCCTGGACTGAGGAGAGATCCACACAGGCAAGAGTGCATCTGGCATCGGTATGTAAGAGTCAAAACTGACACACAGTTCTTCATCTCATGGAAACAAAAACATGCATGGCCAGAATGATCTTATACCTGCTTCTCTTGGGCCAGGTCGCCAGGCTGTCCTTGAGAAGAATGTGATGGCATGGAGACGAATCCTCACACATCCCTGCAGTTCTTTAGGATTTGCAAGGCGTTCCCCCCATTGTTGGACTCATTGGATTTGAGTAGGCATGTCTGTCCCTATTTTAGAGATGAGCATGCTACACCTTACAGAAATTAAGTCTTGCTCAATGTCCCACAAAAAGTTCTTCCTTTATCCCACAATCCTGAGAGTCTAGCAGGTGTCGAGCACCATAAAGATGAATGAGGTGTGGTTCTTGCCACCAGGCAGTGCCCAGGCTTGTCAGGGAGACCCACGCAGAGCCTGACAATTGCTACTTTCTTGATACGAGCAAGAGGATGTGGAGTCCAGTGGAAGGAGAGGTTTGTCTGGCTGTGAGGTCAGCAAAGTCTTCACAGAAAAGGAGAATTTTAAATGGGGCCTTGAAGGGGGAGTGTCTCCTGGAGATGAAGAGAAGATAGGGAGGAGAGTGCGGTGAGATGGCGTGTGGCAGGGGAAGCACATCACTACACAGTGCTTAGGGCTGAGTCTGAGCCAACCTGGGAGTGGCACTCAGCTCCTCCAGGCCCCCAAGATGCGCGTCCAGCAGCATCCAGTAGCCTCCTGTGAAGCGATGGGGAGTCCACAGAGACAACAAAAGCAGATGTAGCAATGTGTAAACTTGAAGTTTCTAGAAGTTCCTTTGGGCCCCACCAAATCTCTGTGGCAATGAGCCAATCCCACATGTTCCTGTGGATAATGCTCCCAGAGGGCATGTGACTTTGGGCATCATTGTTGGCTGAAAAAGGAAACTGCGGTAGTAGTTAGAGAGTGCTATGAACTGAATGTTGTGTGCCTCCCAGATTCATACACTGAACTCCAAATCCCGATGTGATGCTATTAGGTGAGGGGGCCTTGGGAGGTAATTAGGTCCTGAGGATACATCCCTCATGAATGGGATGAGTGTCCTCATACATGAGACGCCAGAGAACTCTGTGGCTGTCTTTCCACCATGTATAGCTGCAATGAGAGGTCTGCAGCCTGCACCTGGAAGGAGGCCCTCAACGAACCCGACCAGACTGGCATCCCGATCTCAGACTTCCGGCCTCCCAAACTGTGAGAAACAAGTTTCTCTTGTGTATAAACCATCCAATCTATGACAGTTTGTTATAGCAGCCAAACTGACTAGGACAGAGAGAATTTAAGGAGCCAGTGGAGGACTCTTTTAAGGGAGAGACTACAGCATGTCTCAGGCTGAATGGTCCAGTAGGGAGGGCAAAAACAGTGCCCATGCATCACCCTGAGGCCTCACCCAACCCTGCTGGAAGTGACTTTAGTGCCCTCTTCCAGTGTCCCCCGCACGACCTAGTGGGTACACACCTGGCTGCTTAAATCCACATCCTCCCTCTCCACTTCTTCCTTCTCTCCAGCTCTCATCCTGTCAACCCCAGCATTGCCTTTGTTGGCTACTGAGAGAACAGACCAGAAATATCCATCTAGTCAGCCTTGCCTGCCCCATCACGCATCTCCTGGGAAGAAAACAAAAACGCAAAGAGAAGGTTCTCAGGGAGATTGGGTCAACCTGGGAGTGGCCCTCAGCTCCTCCAGTGCCCAGAAACCCCTGCTCGGCAGCACCTAAGGGGCTCCTGTGAAGCTGCTGGGAGCCAATGACACTCTGACTCACATTGTGGATCCATTTTGTTATCTCTGTATCCTTCACTGCTTTTTGTAGACATTGTTGTATTAGATTCCTTTAGAAATGATGAAACAGCTACTGGCCAGTTAGTAGGAAACATCACGACCCTCCCCCAAGTTCCAGCCTCTTGCTGAAAGGGTGGGGCCTGGGAAGTTATATCATACCGCTTCTGGTCACCACAGACCAGTGGTGACTTTGGGCCAAATTCTGGCCCAGCCAATTCCCCCCCGCCCCGCCCTTTTTTTTTTTTTTTCTGAGAGAGAGAATTTGAGGTAAGAGACATAGAAACTCAGGTTAGGAGGATGCTTGAACTGAGACAGCAGGACAGGAACTACTACCATGCAGAATAAAGCAGGAGCCATAGGCAAGCCTGAATTGTGGGAGAGGGAAAACCAAGGGCCTTCCAGAGAGGTTCAGTCTGCCAAGAGGAGAAGAGAGCTGACATGCAGAAAGAGTTAGGGGTGACAAGAACCCCTGGTGCCCCTTGAAGGACACAGAGAGGAGACCTTTTTTGTTTTTTTGTGACTCATCCTTTCTCACTTCCTGTCCTTGGAGGTCAACAACAGACCTTTGTATCCTTTTAATAACCCCTCTTTTCATTTGAAATTTTTCCAGAGGGTACCTGATCCTTGTTGCCAGCATGCCCTGAATAAGAAAAATGCTCAAACCAAACACTGAGTCTATGTGAATTAATTCTTGGAATTCCTTGGTTCAATTCAATAAACGTTTCCTGAAGAGATTTTTGTGTGCCAGGTGCTAGAGGCATTCTGAGAAAAACTGAGACCCAGCAGCTGTCCTCTGAGAGTTCGGTAACATGTGGTCTGATAAGACATGTTTCCATGTACCCAGAATACAGGGTAGTTTGCTAGAAGCACTGTAAGAGAGATGTGGATGGAAGGCTTCAGCGTGTACTGCCACTGTGGAAGCAGGACAGGCTTGAGGGAAGAGGGCCTTCAAGGATGGGTGGAATCTAATATTGGAAAGGGGAAGGAAGAGTAGAAAGTATAAGAATCAGAAATCTGGTTGCAGGAAGGGGCATGATATAGGTGGGACACTGTAAACCATGTAGCTTGGAAGGAATACAGAGTTTAGAGGAATAATGTTAGATGAGTCTGTAAGACAGGCTTGACTGGGATTATGAGGGGCCTTAAATGTCAGGCTAAATTTGTTATCGTAGAATCGTAAGAATGGGAAGAGCCTTAACTGTTGTCTAGTATAGCGTAGGTAATTTGGTTCCAGTTCCTCTTAAGGTGGCCACCGTGACAGACTGAATCCCAAGTCCTCATCTGAGATGCTGTCGTTTCAATAGTAGTGACTCAGAATTTACTTTTCTTTCTTTCCCCCAGCAAAATATTTATTTTAGAAAATAGGATTATATTATTCGTTGTTCTCCAACTTGCTTTTTTTGCATAAAACAATTTATCTTGGACATCTTTCTCCACCAGTACATATAGCTCCATTTCCTTCTTTTTATTTTATTTACTTTATTATTTTTGTAGAGATGAGTCTTGCCATGTTGCCTAGGCTGGTCTGGAACTCCTGGGCTCAAGCGATCCACTCACCTTGGCCTCCCAAAGTGCTAGGAGTATGGGCATGAGCCACAGCATCTGGCCTTATATTTGTATTTTTTATTTTCATTTATTTCAACAGTTTTTGGGAACAGGTAGTTTTTTTGATTACATGGATAAGTTCTTTCGTGGTGATTACCGAGATTGTGGTGCACCCACCACCCGAGCAGTGTACTCTGTACCCAATGAGTAGTCTTTGATCCCTCGTCCTCCTTCCCTGCTCCCTCCATGTCCCCAAAGTACATTATATCATTCTTATGCCTTTGCATCCTCATGAAATTACTTCTCTATCTTTAACAACTCAGAGTTCTTTCCAGAAGAGTCCTCTTACTATGAGGAAGAGTGTTAGAGCACAGGGAAATGGGCCTAGAGAGTTTGCAGCAATTTGTCTAAAATAGCAGCTTATAAAGGTAAGGAACGGAAAAGAAACATTCTGTATGTGCTGGCCTCAGGCACGGTGCTGCTAGATGGTATAACATCTGTGAAGTAGAAATTACAATCACTTTTCAGGTGAGAAAACAGGGGCTGTAGGGAGGAGTCGGACAGGTCCCCAGGCCCAACAACTATACCAGATGAGGCAGGAATGTGGCCTCGTGTTGACCAGATTCCACAGCCATGTGCTTCCATCTGTCTTCTCTGCTTGCTTTAAGACTAACCAGCCTGCCTTCAAGTAAGTAACACTCACAGAGGAATTTCAAAAAGACATGCACATAAATTAATGGCTGATGGCTGTAGGTGGTCGTATGGGAGGAACTGATTATAACGTTGTATGAACTTAGTAAAGCTCTAAACCATAGCACAGACATTTGGCAAAATGGCTACTCTTTTCAGTCATCCAAGGACTCGGTTTATAATAAGCCTTGAGCGAGTCCGTAAATTCCAAAGCCTTTAGCATCTTCTAGGACCCTCTTGAGACCACACAGTGCTTCCAGCTTCCAGAAACAGCAGACGCTATTGCTTCCATGAGCGATGTCATCACTTAATACACAAGGGGGAACAGACGAAGAAACCTTTATGGATGGGAAGCAGGGAGGAGGGGCAGCACTGGATCCTCTCCTGGGCCCTGTCCAGCTCGACATTCCTGAACAGAGCGTGCTGTTCCCTCTTCTGATGTTGGCAGTTTAGAATGCCAGGAGCCTTAGATGGGTGGCCTGGAAGGGAGGCTGGCAGGGAGAGGTGACCTGGAAGCGAGGAAGCTCAGGAGGGACTGATGGTAACTGGAGGGACAGGCAGAGAGAGGCAGACGAAGGAACAGCCGAGGCCTGTGAGAAGGCTGGACCCAACCTGCGTCCAAGCAGAAAGTCCAGAGAACTTAGCACAGCTTCCCAAGCTTCAGAGTACATCAGAACTACTTGGGAAGTGGGTCAAACTCTGGTTCCTAGGGAAATCCTCAGAGACCCTGCATCTGCGACGAGCCCCAGAAGTGGTTTTTGTGACCAGTTCCAAGGCGACTTCATACAGGCAGTCTTTGGGGACTTTGGTGACAGAATTTCCCGCTCTGGACCTTGGTGTCCTGCTCTGTAAATAAAGGGGTTTGTCCAAGACGACTTCTGCTTTCTCTGTCAGCTCCAACACACAGCTTCTCAAAAGCTTCCAAAAATCCCCTTGCCCAAGTTTGCAGCCGTCATTATCTGTCTCGGTATGATGGTTTCCTATTCCTTTTAATGTATAAGGCAGACAGGTGGTCATGTACCTGCTCAGCTCTTGAAAAGGCCCTACATGATAGACTCTAGCAACCGCACCTGGTCTGCCCATTTTCAGGGAGAGTAAAGCCACATCGTGTGCGTTCACATAGGCATCCAAATGGGACAGAGTTCCTCTCGCTGGAGGCTGTGGCTCCAGGCCAAAACAAAACCACTTCCAGGTCTCAGGCCACAGGATCCTGCAGAATGATTTATTTAAGGAAGAAAGCTTCAAGGGCTCCAGAGAAATTAAACGTGTATGTTTCTCCAGCAATTATGCATGTGTTTACCCTTGAAAAATAGTTCCCATGCCCTGCCTGGAAGAAAAGCCAGATTCTCAATGAGGCTGTGTTCTACAGGCTTCTAGAGGGGGGCTGTGATTTTCTAACAGGGGAAGCCACATGAAAGTCTTCAGAGCAGCTTCGCGCTGTTACTGCTGCAGCACCTCTCAGGGCAGACTGGAGAATCAGGGAGTCTCGTCTGGAAAAACGAGACAGGCTGGGCCCGACACATTGATTTCTGGTTCAAGTTTCCCAGTGAAATGTGGAGGAATTTTCCACTTCTCCTTGTCCTGATTCACCTTGGCGAACCAGTCTTTGGAGTCCCAGACTGGGGCAGGGAAAATCTGTTTCAGGTGGATTTTCCAGCCAGACTTGTACCCAAAGTGAATGGTCCTCTATGCTGTTCCCAGTATCCGCTGTCTCCCGTTGGCCGGGAAATGACTCTGTCCATCTGACTTCTGCTTTAGCCATCTTGCTCCAGGAGGAACCAGGCAGGATGTCAGGACAAAAGAATATCATAGTGACGTCAAAATCCTCACCTCAGACAGAAACTTAGGTGGGTGATACAGACTCATTTAATATGAACTGAAAAGCTCATGATGTTTTAAGCCGGACTTTGGGATCAAAATGTAGCTAAGACACAGTCCTTATCCTCAAGAGTTTAGACTAGTGGGAGGGCAGTTGGGCAAATATCAGCCTGAGCAGACTCCTGTAAAAGCTACAGGAGATACAGCAGGATTGAGGAGAGAGGTTTAGGCTGGATGGCTTCAGAGAACGCTCCCCAGACAAGGTGGTATTTGCACTGGGTCTTGAAGGATAAATGGAATTAGAGAGAGGAAGGAGAGGACAGGAGGAAGGGCCAGCAGAGGAACTTCTAACTGTAGTTAGAACGTCCTTGGTGCATGGGGGTATGGTACATAGTCTGGGATTGTTAGCAGGTAGATATGCAAAGAGGTGAGTAGGAGATGAAACTTGAAGAAAAGGGAAAGGCCAGGCCATGAAGGGCTTTGGTCATGGTGAGGGTCAGGACTAGACCAGGTAGACAGTGGGGAACCATCAAAGGATCTACGGCTGGGGAGAGAGGAGTTGGATATAGAGAGAACATGCAATAAGCCAGGTGAGGGATGGAGTTGGCCAATGTTAAGCCGGGGAAATGAAAATAAAGTACAGAATCAAGAGACAGCTTAGGAGAGAAAAAAATGATATTTTTGACCATGGGGAGAGGGAGAATTTAAAGATTTCCCCCAATATGTGCTGATCTCTAATTTAGACAATAGTTGGGGAGGTAGGATGATTGGGTGGTTACTCACGCAGGCTCCAGAGTCAGAGGGCCTCTGTTTGTTTCCCAGATAGTGACAGTAGTTCCTTAACTACCCTGTGCCTCCATTTTCTCCTCCATAAAGGGGAATGAACAAATTGCAGGGTGAAACTGTTAGCTATCGCTGTATTCAGAGGACTAGCATTTTTTTTGGTATCAGTTACTCCCAAGGTTCCCAAGAGTCTGGGACTTGGGACTGAAACAGGGTACACTGTGAAGGGGGGGCCCTGGTGCGTCACTTTACTCAGGAGAACGGGCCTCATGCTGCCCATTTAGACTCTCTATCAGGCAATGTATTCTGATAAGTGATAAAATCTTCTTTGAAAAAAAAAATGCCTCTTTTGAAAATGAAGAGATCTAAAAAGGTGTTGTTTCTTGGACACTAAATAGAAATTTCACGGGAGAAATCACGGCCCAAGGGGCACTTGAGAATTTAAGATTTCTTGAAAACTTTGCAAAGTATCCTTTGCAGTCTCACTGTGAAATTATGAGTGCCATGATTAGTGGTGGTTTAAAAAATGATTATGATTTTCAAATACAGAATACATACAGAAAAGTTTAGAAAACATAAATTACAGCAAAACAAACTGTTATAAAACAAACATCTGCACAGCCACCACCCAGGACAAGTAACAAGGCATTGGACGCATTTCACTCCCCTTCCTGTCATAGCCCTTCCCACCAAAAATAACTTTTATCTTGACTTTTATGGCAATAGCCTCTCTGCTGTTCTCCCCTCCCTCCAGCTAAGTATGCACCTCTGGTCTCTAAACAACAAAACGTCATTCTGATTGTCTTTGACCTCCGTAGAAAGGAATCGTATGCATGTACTCTTTTGCGTCTGGCTTCCCTCTCTCAAAGTTAGGGGGCCACACCATCCCTGCTACTGCTGTTGGCGTATTTTCACCACCACAATGTAAGAACACACCACCATTTACTTATCCATTTGACTTTCAAAGGGCATTTTTGTTGTTCCTAGTTTGGGACTATTTTGAATGGTGCTGCTGGGAACATTCCTATCCATGCTGTGCACTTTTCTGTTAGGATTTTCCCAGAAGTGGAATAACTAGGTTATAAGAGGTTGGCATATCCCCATCCTTAGCAGAAACCAGTAAGTAGTCTTCCACAACAGTTACGCCAGTCCCTACTCCCACCAGCAGGGCCCCAAAATTCTTACCTTTCTCTATACTCACCAAAACCTGGTATCACTGAACTTTTTGTTATGGTTTATCACTAAAGGAGGCTTGAGGGGGCATCCCAGATGTATAATCCGAGGTTGGTGTGCCATTGGATCAATTTCAGATCTGAAGTGCTATAATATTTGTAAATAAGTACAATGAATTGCTTCACAGGAAGGCCCAGAATAAAGCTTTACCATGCAACACATCATTATAAATTCCTGAATGGAGTTACAGAAGCAGACATATACTGGTGGGGCTGCTGGTGCCAAGAGGTGGAAGTGGAAGGAGATAAAATGGCGTTTCAGAAAAGTCCTTAAGATGGAAAGGGAGTCAGGGATGGAGAGAATGAAGGATGCTTTGAATGAGGATAGAAACCCTAAGGGGATAGCTCTGAAAAACAATTTAAGATTTTGCAGCCATGTGTTAGTATGGGTCTGGTGGTTTTGTAAACGTACATGAATACTATCATTTCTGTTGTTCTTACTCACTTGCAATTTGCCTTTTCCTCTCAAAATATAAATCTATCTTATTAGTTATTATAGGGTATTTATTTACATTTGAGCATCACATTTATTCATTCATTTATATTGGTGGCTGTTGGCAAACAGTGCTCAAACAAATGTATCTTTGTTTTCATAGAAAACAAAATTAAGTGGAAGCAAATATAGGAATTGTCAATGTTGGCTATAAGAATGTCTGCTATGTTATTTTCTGGACTCTTCTGTATATTTGAAATATTTCATAACTTAAATATGCTTTAAATTTAAAAAAACCAAATAGGTCACAGAGAAAGGAGAGAACTTGAGTGGGCAGGTCCCATTGTCTCACTGGCTGGGTTGACCAAGAAGTGCATAGAAACAACCACCTAGATGATTCGGCCTAGGGGTGGGGCTGGATGCAGGTTGGTGACCACCTTATGCTCCCCCCAAACAATGCTGTTCTGGAGTCAGATGGACATGGGTGGGATCTGATTCCTGCTCCCACAGATTAAATGCGAGACCTTGGGCAAACTGCCTCCATTCTCAGCTTCTGCATCTATAAAACTAGGGGATTCAATCTACCAGGCAGAGTTGTTACAAAAATTTAATGTAATCATGTACATAATAAGCAGTTGTACCAATTTGGGTTTGATGAGGAAAGCAGAAACACTATGAGTGATATAGAATAAAGGATTTATGATAGGCATTTGGCCATCACAGTTGTGATGGAAGCCGGGGGAGTGAAGATCTGGATGGGAACAGTTGAAGAATCAGAGAAAAATCACCCACCAGGCCCCACAAAGGGAGGCAGGTAAAGAAGTCTGTATAAGGCTTTGCATTTGATAGTGGCTGGAAGTTCCTGTAGGTCTGCAGAAAAGGCAGCAGAAAGAAAAGTTGAAACAAAAGAGCACTGGACAGGCCGGAACTCACAGGGACAAGACTCAATGCATGATGGTCAGCTCGGGTCACGTGGTAATGTGGTGGCATGGGGAAGCATTCAATCTTTTCATTTTTTTATTATTTAAACACAGAGTTTCACTCTTGATGCCCAGACTGGAGTGCAATGGCATGACCTTGGCTCACTGCAACCTCTGCCTCCCGGGTTCAAGTGATTCCCCTGCCTCAGCCTCCTTGAGTAGCTGGGATTACAGGTGCCTGTCATCACGTCTGGCTAAGTTTTTTGTATTTTTGGTAGAGACGGGTTTTCACCACGTTGGCCAGGCTGGTCTCGAACTCCTGACCTCAGGTGATCCATTTGCCTCAACCTCCCAAAGTGCTGGAATTACAGGAGTGAGCCACCGCACCAGGCCAAAGCATTCAATCTCTATCAGACCCAGTAGCAAGTCAGCAGCTTTTCTTAAAGGGATAATAATTATCTGCAAAGCAAGATATAGTTTTGTCCAAACCCTAAAGGTCTGTGTGGTGACTTACCCCTCTAGGGACCTGTGCACAGTTCTATACAGCTTCCTTATCTGTCACAGATCCTTTTAGCAAAATTAGATGTGCTGACTCATTTAGGTGGCAGTGCAGCTTGCCTAGTAGGCTGAATCTGTTGCAAAGTCTTCTCATTTTCTGGACTGCACTGAAAACTGGCAGCCTTTCAGGTTACTCAATAAATGAGTTGAAGTAGCATGATCAAATGAAGTTGCTTCCAGAGGTTCACTAGGCATTCTGCCATTTCCTTAGTGGTAAGAGAGGCCAGATGCTGCAACTTCGCCTTCATGTCGGACAGACTATATCAACATCCTCTGACCACTGGACCCATAGACATTTCACCAAAATAGCTGGCCCTTGAATTTTTGTGGGATTCATTTTCCTCCATCTGCTTGCATTTTTCTTACCAAGGTATCCAGAGTACTTGCTATTTCCTACCCACCAGGACCAATTATCATGCTATCATCAGTGCAGTAGGCCTGTGTGATACTCTATGGGATGGAGAGGCTATCAAGATCCCAGGGATTAGATTTTGACAGTAGACTGGGAGTTAATATAGACCTGACGTAGAACAGTGAAGGTGTAATGCTGTCTCTGAAAGCAAACTATTTCTGGTGGGTCTTTATCGAGGTACAGAGGGTGGCAACAAAGCACTGGTCAGATTAAGAACTGTTAGAGGTTGTATTGGTTTCTTCAGGAAAAAAAAAACCAAAAAAAAAAAAAAAAAAAAAACACCTGGGAAAGCAGCTGGAATTACAGTCACCATTCTAGTAAGTTTATGATAATCCACTGTTATTCTCCAAGATCCATGTATCTTGGCATGGGCCAAATAAGCAATCTGAATGGGGATGTGATGGGATTCACCATCGCTGTATCTTTCAAGTCTTGATGGTGGCACCAATTTCTGCAATAACCCCAGGAAGATGATGTTTCTTTAGTTTATGATTTGCAGGTAGAGGAGGTTCCACTGGCTTTCACTTGACTTTTCTCACCATACCCCATGGAGAAGGAAACCAATATGGCACTTCTACTAGTTGTTTGGTATGTCTATTCCTAAAATGACCAATTATGGAACTTGGAAAATAAATACAAGACACTCAGGGACACACCAAGCCCACTGAGAGATAGACTCAAGCCAAAACCTGCACTGATCACCTGATCTCCATAAACCCCTATTCTAACTGTGGGCCATTTTGGCATTTTCAGTCTCCGGAAATTAGTGTCAATTGAGAGCCAACACCCAGTAATTGCTAAAAGGTGTAGTAATTTTCTCTTTCCAAATGCATATCCATACCAGTAGATGTCCTCAACTTCCTTTGGGAAATGCTGGAAAAAAGATTGTATAAGTTTTGGGTTAAGTAGTAGGTTCCTTCCTGAAGGAATCCACTCCTCCTTTCATTTGACTAAGAACCGGCTCAAGTCTCAGAATTAATTAGGGATGTCATGATTCTCTATTGTGATCATCACCTCTTTCACCAGACCCAGAACTTTTCAACTTATGTAAATCAAGTATGACTTGAGTAGGCCACACACCTATTTCAGTTTCAGGGATACCGTGATCAGCCTTCTGCAGGTCAAACCATTCTGGTTAATGTTTTGGCTCTGCTGTTCATTACAGTAACTACGTCATCTCTGGTGATTGAGTGTCTTCCAGTTGGCTTCTGATACCTGGGCATCCCACCATCCCCGTGAATTTGTGGAGTCCACTTAAGTGGCAGCAGTTTCCATGTCATTCCTGGTTATAGTTATTAGGTGTTTCCATGTCATTCCTGGTTATAGTTATTAGGTTCCATAGGCTCTTTACAGATACTGGGGCTCCCCTTTTGGTTTGTATACCATATCTCAATACCTTCATGAAGGAAGTGCTTTCTGGCCCCTCCTAGGGACATAATTAGAAAGTAATAGGCAAGCAGCCCTCACATAATAAATGTACCCCAGCATTTGGGTCCCCCTAAGCATTTGGGTCCCTTCCTCCATATCAAGAAAGTTTTAGTATTTCAATTGCCCTAGGAATAAGTCACCATTTTGTCTAGGTTTTAGTCAACGAAACAAACTGTTAGAATCACTCAAAGTTACTCAGAGTAATACACTGAATCCAGAATCTCTTTCCAGTGTACCTATATTGAAATATTTGGCCTAGTCCGGCATTATATTCCTCTTGCCCTGATTCAACATCATTAAGATCCATTTCTAAACATGTTTCTCAGGTTTCTGTGACTATGAATTGGAAAAATCTTGTAGTTCTTTTGATGTATATGACATTTTCACATGGATTGCACTTTAAACTTTAACCCCTGGAGCCTGCTGAAACTTGAGTCTAGTTATAGGTCTAGAAGCAATGAGAAGAATTGAGGGTAGGTAAGTCTTTTTTTTTTTTTTGAGACGAAGTCTTGCTCTGTCGCCCAGGCTGGAGTGCAGTGGCGTGATCTCGGCTCACTGCAAGCTCCGCCTCCTGGGTTCACACCATTCTCCTGCCTCAGCCTTCTGAGTAGCTGGGACTACAGGGGCAGCCACCATGCCCGGCTAATTTGTTTTTTAGTTTTAGTAGAGACAGGGTTTCACCGTGTTAGCCAGGATGGTCTCGATCTCCTGACCTCGTGATCCGCCCACCTCGGCCTCCCAAAGTGCTGAGATTACAGGCGTGAGCCACTGCGCCCGGCCTGAGGGTAGGTAGGTCTTAAGGAGAATCAGTAGTTTCTTACAAGGCACCTCTGGTCATTTGTTCTGGTCCAGGCTCAGTGACAGGCCATTGCAGTTTCTTTAGGCAAGGCGAGCTCATTAGCTAGGAAGGAAGTGCTGCTTCTACTGGCAAAAAAGGCTCAGCAAAATTCAAGTTCTAACTCCCAGCTTCATCTGAATCTGCCCATATATCTCTACCCCAATCCTCAGGACCACATTTCTTCCTAATCAATGTGCTAATTTTACCATAAGATACTCTGTGAGGTTGTGACTTCAGTCTGCATAATTCTGCCCAAAATTAGACCTTGTGTTTGATTTTCAGAAATCTTGGTCCTATAGCTACAGGAACTAAAGATTTCCCTTAGTTAGTCTTTGCCTTGGGAATTTAAAGTCATAATTTTTTTCTCCAAGTTCTTCAGTAACCTAGAAACTAACTACCAACATCTGTACCTTCCTTATTTTTGCTTAAATACTTTATGGAAGCAACTACTTGGTTATCCAAAGCCCCGCCTTCTATAGGCACTTAATTACAGGTATTCACAAGTGATAATGTAATTAACTCTTTTGTTACCACCAGGTCCCCTTTACTACTGGCATCCAAGTCATTAATGCTTTTAAATATAATCAGATCAGAGACCCAATTCCAGAACCAATTCAGAGAACTTATCCTTTAGGTTTTCTTGCTCATGGTTTCATCAGGGAGGCAGAGTCACTCTTAGTGATATGAAATAATTTCTCATAGGAATTAGACTTCTCACAATAGTGGGAGAAGGATGCAGGAAGATAAGCTGGACCTGATACAGGAGAGAGCAAGGGCAACCTGGAACCTGTCCCTGTCTTTCACCACAACTAACCCTATAGAAAAGGCATGTGCCGGCCAGACGTGGTGGCTCATGCCTGTAATCCCAGCACTTTGAGAGGCCGAGGTGGGTGGATCACGAGGTCAGGAGATCGAGACCATCCTGGCTAACACGGTGAAACCCCGTATCTACTAAAAACACAAAAAATTAGCCAGGCGTGGTGGCGGGCGCCTGTAGTCCCAGCTACTCAGGAGGCTGAGGCAGGGGAATGGCATGAACCTGGGAGGCGGAGCTTGCAGTGAGCCGAGATCACGCCACTGCACTCCAGCCTGGGCAACAGAGCGAGACTTGGTCTCAAAAAAAAAAAAAAAAAAAAAAAGAAGACGAGGTATGTGCTCTTTACCATAGGGGTGCACACACACCTGAGCTAAAACTCAGCAGGAGCTGGGGAGCTGCAGAGCCGACTGCTGCTCCGTGCTAAGGAGGTAAGCAAGTAGATAAATGCTGATATCTGTTTGTGTGCATGAGCTGTGGTGGCACCTGTAACCCTGCACCAACCTTCAAGTGTTGTGATGGTTGCTCTGCTTTCCAAATCTCTTGTGACCAATCATAACGAGGGCCATAGAAAGAAGGAAAAATCTGGGAAATGTCCTTTGGGCTTAGGTAGGCTGACTCAGTACAAAACCACCAGAGCAGTCACTGTTTGGTAGCTCTTGTATAAGGAACTCAAGATTTAACCCAAGGACCAGTACCTAGAGGGAGAGGGTAAGAGAGAGGGATGGATAGGATCCGTGTAAAAATTGGATTATGAATTCGCTTAAATTAAGACTGTATGTGAGATTTTACCCGAAAGATCAGGGTCGAGAAAGCCAGAGGGGAGAGCAGGCTTTGCTCCAGAACATTTCTGTATTCGACAATGATAGTAACCCACCGTGGCATCACAGAGCTTTGTGGTTTGCAAAGTGCTCTCACACACATCGTTTCATTCGGAGTGGATTGACCTTCTGCTTCATTCACTAAATACTTACTGAGTATTTGTCCTATGCCAGAAACTGTGCTAGGCATTTTACATATCCCGTCTCCAAATATATTAAGATCTCTTTTATATTTCACTGTATCTCTGTGACAGAGATATCACTGCTCTTTTACGGATTTTAAAAGTATGGCTATAACGTTGGAGATACAAGACCCTAGTTGGAATACAAGATGAACAGAACTTTGTCCCTGCTCTCAAGAACAGGTGTTGGCAAGCTTTTTCTCTAAAGGGACAAGTGAGAAGCAGTTTAGGCTTTGTGGTTCCTATTACAACTACCCAACTCTGAAGCTGTAGAGAATGCAGTCCTAGCCAATATAAAAATGAATGTGCATGGCTGTGTTCCAATAAAACTTGACTTACAAAAACAGGCAGTGGGATAGATTTTGCCTGTGGGTTATAGTTTGCCAACCCCTGAACTACAAGGGCATAGGCTAAAGGAGAGACTACTAATTAAAACAGCTCACGATGAGACTATGTGGTAAAGGAGTCTACACAAAGGACTGTGGAGGCTGAGGGTGTAACTGGCTGGGGAATTGAGTGAGGCATGGCAGCATTTCTAGCATCATGACCTCTTTGGTCCACATTTCCAGGTCACTGCCATCCATGAACCAGGAAATGGCTTGCAGAAAAATGCAGGGTGGGATCTGGAGCTTATGTCTTATCAGAACCTGTGTCTCCTTCCTGAGCTGTCTTCCTGTGAACTGAGCCTGTGGTGTGGGGGTTGTGGGTCACTGTCTGCTTTCCCCTCGTGTATCAGCCAGCCCTTACACTTCCTAAAACTCAGCGTCCCTTATCCTTATCCACAGCATAGAAGCTGTGGGCTTGGCCTGACACAGCCCTAGAATGACACTTCCTTGTATGCCAGCCTCAACTTCTTCTGACCTGGAGCTTGCAAACAACACATTCCTAGTATGTGGTTATTAGCCTGCTCCTCCTAGAATGCCCTCTAGATCTGGCTCCTGCCTGAGGTATAAAATCATGCTTGTGGTTGAACTTACAGGTGGACTTTACAAGAAGGCTCAGGACAGGGAAGAACACTATAAAATAACAAAAACTGCCTCCAACTGGAAAGCAGTGTGTAAGGAGGGTTTGAGCAGTGACTAGATGACCATAGGAAGGAGAAATTCTAATATTTAAAAAGTCCCTGGGCTTAGGAGTCTTTCTGTCCCACTGTCCTATTTAGCTTTGTGAATGCAGACAAATTTCTTGAGCTCTCTTAACTAAGTTTCATGATTTGAAAACAGAGATTTCACATCTCTCATAGGGCTGTTGTGATAATTAAATGAGAATTCCATCCAGTTTCCAGCAGGCACTATCCTGGCACGCAGTTGACTCAAGACAGCATTAGAAAGACTCTGACATCAGATGGGCTGGGGTGGCCAAGTTGGGTGAAATAACTCCTGAGGTTTGTGGTTTACTTTGATATATAAATCTAACGAGAATTCCTTTCTTTAACTTATATAAAATTCTCTCATTAAGTCTCAGAAACAAAGAGATGTAACCTCAGGAGATCTCTTTGTGAGCTCCCTAAGACTGGACATAAATGAAGAAATATTTATTAACACAAAAGAATTTCATTTGGAGGAAAAAAACCATTGTAGGATTTTTTTAATGCATAATAGTTTTCATGCATACAAGTCATTTGGGATTCTAATCAAGTGTTTCCATTTCAAACTGAATAAAGTTTTACTTTGTAAATGTCTATATTAACAAAGCTTTCATTGAGGTTCGGAGAGGGGGTACTTAAAATTTTTGCTTACCCCCTATTAAAAAGTATATATTACTCGATGAAGTGGTATAGAAATAGATACCTATTTCTTTAAGTCCTACACAAAATAAAAGCATCTGACTTTGTGGGCAGAGGGAGGTCCAACTTGTTTTTTTGTTAATGCAGATGGAAAGAATCCCAAGAGACCAGTGAAGCAAGAAATTATCAAAGCTGCGGTATTTACTAAGTCACTTTGTGCCAGTGCCCCAGCAAGCTGCCACCACGGCTGCCAAGCCCTGTCACCCTTGCTGATCAGTACAGAGAGGGCCTCGCTGCGCTGGGTAGAGGAAGCAGGAAGTTCGCTGAACTCAGACGGAAGCAAAAGGATTCCTCTGGAGAATCTCAGCAGGTGGGAGAGCCTCTCTGCAGAGCGAGGCTCTTTTGACCCAGAGTACACACAATAGAGCCCTCTTAGGAGAGATTTTTTCCACAGGTTTCTTCTTGGCCCTCTGGATTTGTTCTAAGCTGGCTTTCTGTGCGTGTGAGTGTCTTGGCCTTTCTGGTTTTCTTTCCCTTTGGAACTTTCAGATCTTTCCATTGTGCACAACGTCCCTGTGAAAAGGCCTGAGTCACTCGGCCTCCAACTTTGCAGCCCCAAACATTCCCTCTTTGAATTAAGGTCACCTGGTGTATGTCCCCCGTGCGGTAGAGGGAAGGGCACTTTATTATCCGGGCCCTGGGCCCAAGGACCCCCTTAGGAGCATTGTCAAGGGACTTTTTCAGATGAGAGACTTTCTGTAAAAGACCGACAGGGACTTCTGAGGACAGATGACCTTTAAAGATCTTTTCCAATTCTTACTCTGGGATTCTAAAATGGTGTGTGGCCCCCACACAGTGTCATTTGAGCAGGAGCAGACAGAACTGGAGATGACTCAAAGGAGACATTAGAGCTGCCTTTAAGATCCTTGGAATACGGAAACAAGAAAGAGAGATTAGTCCGAGGATATGTGACCTCAGAAGGCAGAAATCTTGGCTGGAGTTTTATGACAGGATGGGAGTTTATAGTTGATCTAGGAAAGGAACCCTGATTTGCCAGTCAGATCCCCTGGAGTAAAGCCCAAAGACCTGGTTTTGAATGCTTACCGCTGCCTAACATCTGTGTGACCCGGGGTTACCGACCTGACTTTGCTGAGCTTGTTTTCCTATAGGCCAAACAGTGATAAGACTTGCCTTGATTCTGCCATCCGGCTATTGTGAAGAGGAATAGGATAAGAGAAAGTGCTTGTAAATTCTGACGTTCTAAAGATTTAATCCTACTGTCCAGCTCCCCAGTTTGATGGAGTAGATAACCAGAGTCTGGAGAAGTTAGGAAACTTACATGAAAGCACTCAGTATTGATCTAAGGTAGGAGCTGATAAGGCCTCATATCTACAAGAGATAATATATTGATCCCTAGCAGCTCCAGGATAAAAGCCTTTTGGGGGCGCCTTGGGGCCATGACGCAGCCCCAACTTCCCCCTGGAGCTTCATCTCACTCCTAATTTTATTTTCTGATTATGAAAATTATATGTGCTCACTGTGTGGAACTTGTATAATACAAAAAGCACAAAGTAAAACACGTTAAAACATTTTAATAATTCTGCGATGTGGACAGACGTATCTACTGTTGAAATTAAGATATATTACCTTTTAGCCTTTTCTCTATGCATGTACGTATTTGAACATAATTGGAATATTTCATGCAAACTTTTGTATATTGACTCCTTTTTCACCTAATGGTTGGTTGTACACTTTGCCATTAAAATTCATTAAGCAGTATCAAATGCATAATTTTCCACTGTATAAGAGCATAACAGCTTGTAACAAGTCCTCTACTGTTGGACACTGAGGTTCTTTCTCGTTTGCTATAAACAACTGTGTCGAACATTCTTACCTGTGAGTTGTTGTTTTCCTGGCCTGTCTTTTAACTCCCAGTACCTTTCATTCAGTGCAGGTAGCTGTCCAAATGTCAAGAAGCGGGATCTGAAGCAAAACCTACATACGACTCTACACAAATGCTGAAAGTGCCGCCTCATCAACAAGCAATGCTTCCTATGGGTTCCTTGGCGTGATTTGGGCCATTCTCTAAAACTCTGTGCTTCTTGCCTTCTGTAGAGACGCACAAATGTTTGTTTGCCCCGAAGTGTTATAGGTTTATCCTGACAGTATGTGGCGTATGATACACAGCTGAGGCCCTAAGCCCTAGTAACATATTTTAAGGTATTTTATTTAAACGTGTGTATTTTATGTTTTTATTTTTGCCCTGTGTTGCTTTCGGTGATGCTTAGAGTAATGAAGTTTCACTTGTCTTTCCTGATGTCAGTTTCTCACTGGACCTGGGTCCATGTCCTTATGAAGTGTCCTCCTCCTGAATCTGCCCTGCTCTGTGACTTGCTTTTGGCCACTAGCATGCTGCAGAAGTGATACCGTGTGATTTCTGAGCAGGTCGTAGGAAGCCTTGCAGTGTGGCCTGGGTCTTCGGGAAGGCTTGTTTGAGGAAACCCACTGTCATGTAAGAAGTCTGAGACTCTCACGGTGTGACGATTCTTAAATGAGTCACATGGAGAGGGCCACCTATCCAGGCCCCAGTTCTTCCAGCCATTGTTACCTGGACCCATGCCATGTGGGGGAAGAGGCCATCTTTCACCCCCAGCCCAGGTGAGTCTTCAGATGATCCCATCCCGGCCTCCAGTTGACTGTAACCAGACCCCAGTCGGGGACCACATAGGAACGGGACCCAGTCAGCCCACAGGCTGGTGAGGATGATAATCCATTGTTGTATAAAACCGCATTTGGGATGGTCTGTTGTATACTGCATAATCAGAACAAGACTCAATCCTTTCTTCACAGCTGGTAATCTTAAGCATTTATTAATTCATATTTTAGTCACATTATGAATTTTCTATCACAATAAGCATTTATTGAGCACTTTTTATAGAGGGACTGTGCTAAGTTTGAAGAATAAAAGACACATAGGACACGGCCCTGCTGATGTTTAGGTAGCTGCGGTCTAAACGAGGATGCACACACAAAGTAAAGACCCCATGGGATGGGATACACTGGAATAATGAACCTCACTGTGGACTGGTCGCTTTGCCAGGGGTGAGGTGATTCTGCCTATAAGGTAGGGAAGGACTTTCTGAAAGGGGGACACTGAGTTGCACCTTGAAAAATGCCCAAGAATTCACCCATAGACACAGTGGAAGAGGGGTGTTCCGAGGAAGGGAGATCAATGTGCAGAGAGACAAAAATCCCGGTACACTTATCCCCAACAAGGCAGAGAACAAACCTCTCCCCAGTGATGCCCTTCCTTGTTCCCATCCCCAATCTTTTAATAATAGTGGGAAATGTTTCAGAGTAAGGGTTGAAAATGGGGCTGGTTTTGCCACCCCTTAGTAAGTCTTGGACAGGATTCTCAACTCTTGGCACCCATTAAAATCACCTGGGAAGCTTTTGCAGAACTCCATTGTGGTACAACTACTTTAGAAACTGGTGTTATCCTTTAACACTAAACATTTCCCTATCTTAGTAATTCCACTCCTAGGTATATATAGTAAACAGAAACACATACGTGCCTGTGTCAAGAAAAATGTATAGGTATGTTCAAAAACCACACTGTTTGGCCAAGTGCCCTAGTTCATGCCTGTAATCCCAGCACCTTGGGAAGCCAAGACGGGAGTATTGCTTGAGGCCAGGAGTTTGAGACCAGCCTGGGCATCATAGTGAGACCCCCATCTCGACACACACACAAAAGTTTTTTTTTTTTTTTAATTAGCTGGGTGTGGTGGTGTGCACCTGTAGTCCTAGCTACTTGGGAGGCTGAGGTGGTAGGATCCCTTGAGCCTAGAAGTTCAAAGTTGCAATGAGCTATGATTGTGTCGCCGCACTCCAGTACGGGCAACAGAGAGATCATATGTCCAAAACAAAAACACAAACAAAACAAAAATACACATACACACATTATTTGTAAGATCTAAAAAATGCAAACAATCCATGTGTATTGATGGAATAGTTATATGCCATGTATGCATAGTCAGTGTCTTAATCTGTTCAGGCTGCTGAATACCTTAACTGGGTAATTCACAAACAACAGAATTTATGGCTCATGGTTCTAGAGGCTAGGTAGTCTAAGATGTAAGTGTCAACAGATTTGGTGTCTGGTAAGGGTCTGTTCATCATAGATGGCACCCTATTGCTGTGTCCTCACATGGCAAAAGGGACAAATAGAATTTTTCAAGCCTCTTTTATGAGGGTACTAATTCCATTTATTGGGGGAGAGCCTTTATAACCCATTCTCTTCCTAAAGCCCCCACCACTTAATACTATTGGAGATTAGATTTCAAAGTATGAAATTTGGGTGGGACACAAACATTCAGACCATAGCAAGCAGACAATGGAATACTGTACAGCAATGACAAGAAATGAACAACAGCGACCCAGAACAACATGAATGAACTTTTTTTTTTTTTTTTTTTTTACAGAGTCTCACTCTGTTGTCCAGGCTGGAGTACAGTGACACAATCTTTGCCCACTGCAACCTCCGCCTCCTGGGTTCAAGCGATTCTCCTGCCTCTGCCTCCCAAGTAGCTAGGATTATAGGTGCACGCCATCATGCCCAGCCAATTTTTGTATTTTTAGTAGAGATGGGGTTTTGCCATGTTGACCAGGCTGGTCTTGAACTCCTGACCTCAGGTGATCTGCCTGCCTCAGCCTCCCAAAGTGCTGCGATTACAGGCATGAGCCACTGCGCCAGGTCCATGAATGAATCTTAAAAATAAAATAGTGATTCAAAGAAGTCAGACACAAAGAGTACATACTCTATGGCTGCATTTCTAAAAATATCAAAAAGAGGCAAAACAAATGTGTGGTGTTAGAAATCAGGGGAGTGTTACTATCCTGGGGAGGAAGGAGAAGACCTAAAGGAACTTGAGGGGGACTTTGTGCTGCTGGTAGAGCTTTTTTTTTTTTTTTTTTTTCCCCTTCCTCTCGATCTAGGTGGTAGTTACATGTGGATATTCACGTTGTGAAAATTTGCCAAGGTTTTAATGTAATTATCTGATGCATATTATAATTAAAATGGAAAGTTTATTTTCAAAGTACAGAGCTTGGTCTCCACCCCTGTGGACTCTGGCTTTATTGCTCTGTGGTGGAGCTCAGCCTTCTTAGTGGTGTAAAAGTTCTCTAAGTGATTCTGATGTGCAGTCAGGCTTGAGAAACATATGCTGTGCTTGATTAGTGTCCTCCCTCTTTGGGCTTGGAGAATGCTGGCCTGTTGTTTTCCCCTATTGGCCGGTCCCACTCAGCATTTGGTTATATTTAGATTAGAAACGTAGGAGAAAAGGGCCAGGTGTGGTGGCTCACACCTGTAATCCCAGTACTTTGGGAGACTGAGGTGGGAGGACTGCCTAAACCCAGGAGTTTGAGACCAGCTTGGGCAACATGGTGAGACCCTGTCTCTACAAAAAAATTCAAAATTTAGCTGGGTTTGATGGTGTGTGCCTGTGATCCCAGCTACTCTGGAGGTTAAGGCAGGAGGATTGCTTGAGCCCCGGAGGTTGAGGCTGCACTGAGCTATGATCATGCCACTGTTCTCCAGCCTGGGAGACAGAGCAAGGCCCTGTCTCAAAAAAAAAAAAAAAAAAAAAAAAAAGAAAGAAAGAAAAAGGAAAAGAAAGAAAGAAAAGAAAAGAAAAAAGAAACTTGGGAGAAAGGGCAGGGCTTGAGTCATCAGCATATAGATAGTCACTGTCTGAGGGTGGCAGAGTTGGGGAACATTAGTTAGAGATTGGTTGGAGATGGATCCCAGAGTTTGGGGTGATTTGAAAAGAAATGAACTAGGAGACAGCTATAGATTTAGAGAAAATGGGGAAACCAAGAAACAAGAGCACTGGATGAGGCTTCTTGGCAGATAGAGTAAGGTGAAGGTGTGAGGCACAGGGAGAGTAGGAAGCCATGGTAAGAGGATGGATTCAGAGGTTCAAAAGCTGGCAAAGCAGTGGCATCACAAATTGCCTTGCTCTCAGTGTGGCCTGCTCTCAGGGCTGCCCAAGCAAAAAGGTTGATGTTGACATAACTGCACATGCTTTTTCATTATCCTGCCTGGGCCAGCACAACCTTCGACCCTTTTCCTAACCACCTTATTGGCTTACTGAGTCAGCGGTTGTGTTCTGAATGTGAGCTCCAGGGCTGCCACCAGTGATCAAGCTTGGTAAATGGCTCCCTTTATAGGACTCTGGGTGGAAAATTGGAGGAGTTGTAGTTAGATTAGAATCATTTCCAACTGTGCTCTGTGGAAGCCCTGGAGACCACCTGTTAGGGGGCCAGGACAGGTTGGGGGAGAAGGGAGAAGACAACTGCCACCCCACTCCTCTGGATTTAACCAGAACGGAACTTTTCTGTTTTACACACTGGATTCTGCAGCTAGAAAAACCTGAAACTATGCATTTAATTATCACTAGGGTCCTTTCTGGTGCTAAGAATCTGAACTGCCCCTAGCTGCTCAGTTGGGCAACAAGTGAATTAAAACTCTTGGCCCCACTTTGAACACTGCTGTCTTCCCAGGGTTCTTCCTTTTCACCTTCCAAAAGCTGCCTCTCTTCCATCTTCTCTCCTCACCACCTCATCTTTAGAAGGAGACATGTTCACCGGTGCCAGAGAGGCTCTCTGAAGAAACCAGCTCCCAGAGCACAGGGAAGCCGTGTCAGCGTGCTGCCCTGAGCACAGACTCCTGGAAGGGGTCTGCTTACTTTTACTATTGCACAGAACAAATGGAAAAGAATTTGGAACCCTTGCAAAGACCTACAACCAGGGCAGCAAGGACGGTGAGGGGAGCCCCGCTGAGGCCGGGGCTAAGATTAAAAACTGGGCTACTCTTTACTATATAAAAGGTAGCAAAGCTGGGACTTAGCGGAGTGCCTCAAAGTATCACCAAACTGAGGGACCAGAAAAGATTTTCAGCTACTCTTAGTAAAGGGTGTTGTTATTTCAACTTCCAAAAGCAAAATGAAGCTATAGCCTGCAAAGGAATGAAGTCACCTGTTCACAGACCCACAGGTGGAAAACTTTCTAAACAACATCGCTCAGCTTCCCACATTTGAGAACACAAACATTGAGGCCCAAGAGAAGACTTGCCCAAGGCTACAGAGCTAGTTAGAGGCAGAGTGTGTGGTTGGTGGAAGGAGCACCCGTCTATAGGGTCAGACAAGCCTAGGACAGATCAGAACTCTGTGTGACCATAAGCAAATTCAGTAACTGTATTAGCCTGTTCTCACACTGCTGATAAAGTCATACCCAAGACTGGGTATGTTATAAAGGAAAGAGGTTTAAGTAACTCACAGCTCAGCATGGCTGGGGAGGCCTCAGGAAACTTACAATCATGGCAGAAGAGAAAGCAAACACATCCTTTACGTGGTGGCAGGAAGGAGAAATGCCAACCAAAAGCGGAAAAGCCCCTTATAAAACCATCAGATCTCATGAGAACTCATTCTGTATCACGAGAACAGCATGGAGGTAAATGGAGGTAACCACTCCCATGATTAAATTACTTCCTACTGGGTCCCTCCCACCACATGTGGGGATCATGGGAACCATAATTCAAGATGAGATTTGGGCGGGGACACAGCCAAACCATATCAGTGACCTCTCATTTTCTCATCGGTAAAATGGGGGTAATAATACCTACCTAGCAACATTACCATGAAGACTAAATGAGAAAATATTTGTGAAATGCCTGACACAAAATAGGGTTCACTAACCAGTAGGCATTATTAGAATAAGGTGCAAATGCCCATTGTATACATATGGTCCCTTTGAATGAGAGGGAGAAACTCACAGTGACAGGGCTGTGTGGGGCACTGTCTGGATCACCCTGGGTGTTTAGGGGAAATACTACCCTTGGGGGTGAGATTTTTCTGCCGCTATCTTCATGGTTCAGGAGAGAGAGAGTCCCTCTTGTCCTTCATGAAGTTTTATGGTGACTTCTGTCCCAATTCAAGAGGAGCTTCTGAATACGTTTGGACAAAGACAACACATGAATCACTGCGGGGCCTCAATTCCCTGCTGAAAGACTGTGTTCGTTCATTCAACAAATACACATCTGAGCACTTACTCCATGTCAGACACTATTCTAGGTGCTGGGGATACAGCAGTGAACAAATAAAATCCTGCCCTCATGGAGCTTACTTTCTAGCAGACCCTGACAATTCACAGGAAAGTGGTAATAGGGCTGATGTCAGGCTCTGAGGCCCTTCTGTTCAGAAGCCTCTTCCCATACATTGCCCCAGCCCCTTTCTCTTCTCCCTTCCCACAGCCTCAGCTCTCTTCCCTCCTCCATTCTCATAATTCTCCTTTTCTAAGCCACTGCCCATTTACCTGGTGGATTTAAAGCAAATAGCAATTGTGTTAAGAAGCAGGAAATATGATACTTTGTACAATGATGAAGAAATCAGAAAAATTAAGGCTTATATAAATCTCTTCTCTAAATTGTGCCTGCATGCCAATTAATGGAGTTGCTTTTGCCTTGTGTCTGTTGCAGCTGATACATTTCTTTCTGAAAATGGCTGGGCTGCATTCGAAGGGCCCTCTCCCATCCCAGGGCTCAGGTTTAGGGTGTGTCTTTTACAGTAAACATAGCACCCCTGACCCCACCTCCTTTATCACTTGGCTCTGGCTGTGAAAAGAAAGAGAAGAAAAGTAGGTTTGTTTAGTGTGAACTCTTTTCTGAAGCCAACAGGGAGAACAAGATTTGAAACAAGAGGAGACTGAGCTGGGTTCAATGGTTAACCAGTCAGATTAATAAATGCTAGAAGGAGGAAATAGCCAGTAAGTAAAGAGGCAAGAAAAAATGTCTCCCCGTGGTTCAAAAGCCAACTAAAGTTTACCAAGAGCTGTGACCTGTGGTTAAAATGTCCTCAGAGGCCAACTCTCATCTGATTCCAACCTGAAGGCCCATTTCCTATCGGGAGAGCCATTTGGCTCCTCTCTAAGGCTCAGCAGCCCTGAGGTGTGGTAGCCTCACACTGACCCACGCAGAACTCAACAGAACCGTCCGGGCTGCAGACGTCTCAGGGTTCTGCCCCAACTGCATAGACTTCTTTCATGGAACCAGCTCCTCTGTCCCCACAAGCCTTCTCCCCAACACAGTTTCTACCTAGAATCAGATGGAGAGCTTTAGACCAGGTGAGAACTTTTGATCAATGTAAATCGGGAGCACCAGGCTGTCCCAGCCTCTGCCCTGACGTGCTCTATGAGTTTGACAAATCCCTTAATCTGCCCATTCCTCTCTTTCTGTGTTGTTAACATGATGATGTTGGCCTACAGCAGTGGTTGGCAAACTTTTTATATAAAGAGCCAAATATAATATTTTAGGCTTGTAGACCGCATGGTCAGTATCTCTCTCAACTATCCAAAGCCACCATTGTAGCATGAAAGCAGCCATAGATGGGTTGTAAATGGGGGGGCGTGGTTGTGTTCTAATAAAACTTTCTTTACAAAGACAAGTGGTGAACAAGATTGGCTAATGGACTGTATTTTGCCAACTCCTGGACTAAATCTCTAAGGCTCTTTGCAACACTGAAGTACTTTACTATCCTGGATTGTTTTACAGAGAGAAAACTGAGGCGTGGTGATACTAAGTGACATCCTCCAACCCACTGAGCATGTTAGTGGCAGAGCTAGAACTCGACACCAAGTCTCCTGGCTTTAGTCCACTGTGGTTCTCAATCCTCCCACAGGCAGAACACAGACTCCTTTTGGCACATGAGGCTTACCCTGGGAACCGCTCTCCCTATGTGACTTGGCACAGGGGGTCGGGGAAAGTGTAGGGAGGATGTGAGGGGTGGGGAGCAGTGCTCTCTCTCCACCTGTTTCAGGAAGGCTTTCTGGTTTGGTGAGAGCCCACACTTTGTTAAGTGAGATAAGGGACACTACAAGAAAAGGAGGGGATGGGTGGGCAGAGGACATCATGCTGCTTATTTTGAACCTGGGAAAACTGTTGCTTAGGAGAGGGAAGTCCTGCATGTTGCATGCTGTGACTTCATGCCTCCAAACTGCATATGCTGACCTCCTTTTCACCCAGATGGTGCTGCAGGGAGCAAGGCCCCACCAGTGTGTGCTCTTCCTATGTGTCCAAATTTCCACCAAAGAGGGCTCCTCCCAGGAGATTGGCTCCCGAGCCTGTTCTTCCATGGCAGAGGTGGCGCAGCTAGCCCAACAAGACTCTGTTTATTGTTATGCTTCTGCCACATGTGTGTAAATTTGTATGGAACTTGCTGTTCCTGGCTGAAGACCCAGGGAGCTTTTACGCTCTTAATCTGTTTTCCTCTTTGCCCCCAGCCTTTGTTCTTCATGGGAGAGGCTGTGGATAAGGTCCAATGGGGTGGGGTGTCACCTCTTGGGCTCAGAATCTCAAGGGTCCCAAGGTCCAGTCAGTGAGAGCCTTCTGTCTACATGCCACCCTGTCCCCTCTGTGTGGAGCCCTCAGCAGGACCCTGGCCACAGGGCTCTGGAGCAGCAATACTACCCCATGACAACTGCCATGACTGCTACCTCAAAAAGTAAGACAGTCCTGCCATCTGCATTCATGGAGCTCCAAGGAGCAGCTCAGTTCTGTTTGTTGTGACAGGATTTTGTGGCAAAATCTGCATGAAATTTGCATGAAGCTCAGCAACTGGTTTCCGACAGAGGCATTTTCTTGCCAAATAAGGAAGTGAGATGATCAGAACTGGCTTTAGCATGAGCCTGGATTGGGGAACTCAGCTGGTTCTGGGTTCATACAACATCACCTGTGAAGGTATATGGAGTTCATAGTCAGACCACATCTTCTAGCTGCAGGTTCAGTTCAAGGTGATCCCTACCTGGAGTTCTAGACTACCAGGTCAGTTTTTGGAGGCTACTGAAGGTATGAATAAGTGGTCTGCAAATGCCCCAGCCCACTCTCACACATCCTAAAAGAAACTATGGCAGTTGGAGCCTGAGTTTTCTGGGTGACTGCTTCTCTATCTTTGTCTCTCTCTCTCCCCCACACCCCCCACACTCCTGCCAAACTCCTTTGCAAGGATTCCTGACCTATTTTTGCTCTCTAGCCCCTGCCTTTGCTGACAATGTCAGCCCCTGCTTTGAAAGCCCTTCCCTCTCTGGTCTGCTTCCATTTGTCCTGCAGCTTCCGAATCTCATGGCTGTCACCATCCCTTTCTTTGTGTTTCTGTTATTTATGTCCCAAAGCCCGTCCAAATAGTGATATTCTCCAGGGCAAGGATCCTCTCCAATTTATTATTATATCCCTGGATCCTCCTAGGACCTTTGGCATAGCTGTTGGAGGAGCGAGCAGATGAGTGAGTAACAGATCTTCTCCTCACCCATCCTCATAGGAAGTCCACGGACAGGTGTGAGTGGTGCCCCCCAAAGATACATCCAAGTACCAACCCCTAGGACCTGTGGATGTGACTTTATTTGGAAGTTGGGTCTTTGCAGATGTCATTAAGTTAAAGATCGTGAGATGAGATCATCCTGAATTTAGAGTGGGCCTTAAATCCTGATAAGGAGACAGAAAAAGAGAAGACACAGAGGCATACACAGGAGAGAGCCACGTGAAGCCAGAGGCAGAGACTGGAAAGATTAATCTACAAGAAAAGCCAAGAACTGCCAGAAGCTAGGAGAGAAGCATGGGATAAATTTTCCCATTCCTCACGCCTTTCACAAAAATTAAATTAAAATGGATCAAAGACTCAAATGTAAAGCTAAAATTATGAAAACCCCTAAAAGAAAAGATGGGATAAATCTTAATGACCTAGCATTAGGCAATAGTTTCTAAGATATGACTCCAAAAATATGAGCAACAAAAGAAAAAAATAGTTAAGTTGGATTTCATTGATACTAAAAATATTTGTGTTTCTAAGAACACCACCAAGAAAGTATAAAAGACGGCCAAAAGAATGGGAGAAAAATTTTGCAAACCATATATCTGATGAGGGGTTTGTATCTAGAATATATAAATAACTCTTAAAACTCAATAATAAAAAGACAATGAACACAATCTGAAAACGGGCAAAAGACTGGGTGCAGTGGCTCATACCTGTAATCCCAGCCCTTTGGGAGGCTGAGGCGGGAGAATTGCTTGAGCCCAGGAGTCCTCATCAATTTCTTTTTAGGCAGGAATGTTGTTGCATGCCTATAGTTCCAGTTACTCTGAAGGCTAAAGTGGAAGGATCACTTGAGCCTAGGTGTTTGAGGTTACTGTGAGCTATGGTAGTACCATTGCTCGCCAGCCTGAGCAACAGAGACACCCTTTCTCTCTCTCTCTTTTTTTTTTTTTAAAGAAAGGCAAAAGGTCTGAAAGCTATTTCTCCAAAGACTATATACAATGATCAATAAACACATGAAAAGATGAGTCATGAGCTATCAGGGAAATGCAAATAAAAACCGCAATGAAATTATATAACACTAGATGGCTATCGTAAAAAAGACAAATAATAAAAATTGTTGGTGAGGGTGTGGAGAAATCAGAATTCTCTTACGCTGCTGGTGGGAATGTAAAAGAGTGGAGAGACTTTGGAAAACAGTCTGGCAATTCCTCAAAAGGTTAAACGTAGAGTTACCACGTAAGTCCGTTCTATTCTATTTCTAGGTATATAACCAAGAGAAATGAAAACATACACCCATGCAAAAATCTGTGCACAAAAGTTCATAGTAATGTTATTCATAATAGCCAAAAAGTGGAAACAACCCAAATGTCCCAGATGTCTATCAAGTGATGAGTGGATTAAAAATTGTGTTATACCCAGACACTGGAATATTACTCACAATACAAAGGAGGTGCGGACTCATGTTACAACACAAATAAACCTTGAAAATATTATACTAAGTAAAAGAAGCTGGGTACAAAAAACCCCACATATTATATGATTCAATTTATATGAAATATCCAGAAGAGGCGAATCCATACAAGCCCAAAGTAGATTCTTGGTTTCCTGGGGCTGGAGATGGAGGAGATGAGGGAAGTAAGGGGTGACAGTGAAAGGGGATGGAGGTTTCTTTGAGAGGGTGGGGAATATATTTGAAATTGTATTGTAGTAATGGTTGGTTGCACAACTCTGAGAATGTAGTAAAAGCCATTGAGTTGTACAATTGAAATCAGTGAATTGTGTGGTATGTGAATTATATTTCAGTAAAGCTGTTACCAAAAAATACATACCTAATTGATATAAAAAGACTGAACTGGAAATACTTTTGCCAAAATGTGTGGTAGGTTATAGGTGGTATTTATTTTCCACTTCGTGTTTTTCTCTAGTAACCAAATTTTCTCCATTACACATGGTTCACAGTTTCTTCTCATAATCATAAAAATTGCTACTATAAAAATTAATAAGCAAAAGATTAGATGGTTCCCTTCCCTTCTCTTCCCTTTCCTTTCCTGTAGTGGAAGATTTTGTACGTGAATTGTACTGAAATGTAATTCAAAATGCAGATACATCTTAAAAGCAGAGACACCTTCATCAAGGAAACAGATCCTTTCTTTTTTAACATTTTATTTTAAGTTCTGGGACACATGTGCAGAATGTGCAGGTTTGTTACATAGGTAAACATGTGCCATGGTGGTTTGCTGCACCCATCAACCCATCACCTAGGTTTTAAGCTCCACATGCAGTAGCTATTTATCGTGATGTTTTCCCTCCCCACTCCCCACAGGCCCTGGTGTGTGTTGTTCCCTCCCTCTCTCCATGTGATCTCATTGTTCAGTTCCCACTTATGAGTGAGAATATGCAGTGTTTGGTTTTCTGTTCCTGTGTTAGTTTTCTGAGAATGATCACTTCTAGCCTCATGTCCCCACAAAGGACGTGACCTCATTCCTTTTTATGGCTGCATAGTATTCCATGGTGTATATGTACCACATTTTCTTTATCCAGTCTGTCATTGTTGGCCATTTGGGTTGATTCCATGTCTTTGCTATTATGAATAGTATGGCAATAAACATATGTGTGCATGTATCTTTATAATAGAATGATTTATATTACTTTGGGTATATACCCAGTAATGGAATTGCTGGGTCAAATGGTATTTCTTGGTTCTAGATCCTTGAGGAATCACCACACTGTCTTCCACAATGGTTGAACTGATTTACATTTCCACCAACAGTGTCAAAGTGTTCCTAATTCTCCACAGCCTTGCCAGCATCTGTGGTTTCTTAACTTTTTAGTAATTGCCATTCTGACTGGCATGAGATGGTACCTCATTGTGGTTTTGATTTGCATTTCTCTAATGATCTAATGTTGAGCTTTTTTTCATATGTTTGTTGGCTGCAAAAATGTTTTATTTTGAGAAGTGTCTATTCAGGTCCTTGGCCCACTTTTTTATTGTTTTTCTCTTGTAAATTTGTTTAAGTTCCTTGTAGATTCTGGATCTTAGACCTTTGTCAGATGGGTAGATTGCAAAAATTTTCTTTCATTCTGTAGGTTGCCTGTTCACTCTTGATGATAGTTTCTTTTGCCGTGCAGAAGCTCTTTAGTTTAATTAGATGCTATTTGTCAATTTTTGCTTTTTTGCAATTGCTTTTGGCAATTTCATCATAAAATCTTTGCCCATGCCTATGTCCTGAATGGTACTGCCTGGATTTTCTTTTAGGGTTTTTATGGTTTTGGGGTTTTACATTTAAGTCTTTAATCCATCCTGAGCTAATTTTTGTATAAGGTGTAAGGAAGGGGTCCAGTTTCAGTTTACTGAACATGGCTAGCCAGTTTTCCCAGCACCATTTATGAAATAGGGAATCCTTTCCCCATTGTTTGTCTTTGTCAGGTTTGTTGAAGATCAGATGGTTGTAGATGTGTGGTCTTATTTCTGAGATCTCTACTCTGTTCTATTGGTCTATGTGTCAAAACAGACCCATTTTATACAGCATCCTTGACAAAAAGGTCCAGCATCCACTACCCCTACACAGTGACAGGAGCAAGCTCACTTCATCCCTCAGCACCATGTTCTGGAGGACTAGCTCTGAAGCTTCTGTCTTGTGTTGAGTTGAAATAGTTCTCCCTAAAGCTCTCCTTGTGGGTCCAGCATTGCCTTCTGAAGCCACATAGAAGCAGCCTGTTTCTCTTACATACAATAGCCACTTATCTGTAGATAAGTGGGCAATTCCTGGAGACTTCCCTGCTTCAGATGAAATACTTGCAGCTCCTTCAATCATTCCTTGCATGATATATGTGTCAGCAAGGCCTGAGTTGCAAGCAGTAGAAACCCATGCTAGCTGACTCAGGTAGAAAAGACATTTCATTTGCAGGAAATGGGAGTGGTCATAGGACTGGCAGAACAGTTGGAAATCCAGCTGGAGAAATAGACAGGAACAAGCCAGAAGCACACTGAAACCTGTCCAAAAGCCTCCCAGGAGGGCACACGGAGTGCCACATGGAGCCTGTACCACCATGGGGAGGAAGCAGCCACCGCCTTCCCGAATTGTAGGTCTCAATCAACCATGCGATGGTGGGAGCAGCAGCTATTTCTCAAGAACTTATCGGGGAAAATAGGTAATAGAATTTATCTGGACACCAATTTGCCTGTTAGGTCGACTTGACTCTCTCTAAAGCCTCAGGCATAGAGTTATTACGGACTGAGTTTGTGCTTCCCTAAAACTCACATTGAAGCCCAAACCTCCAGTGTGCCTGTCTTTGGAGATAGCGCTTGTGAGGAGGTGGTGATAAAGGTTAAATGAGGTCAGAAGGGTGGAGCCCTAATCTGACAGGGCTGGGGCCATACAAGGTGAAGAAGAAACAGCAGAGCTCTCTTTCTTCCCAGTTGGGATACAGTAAGAAGGCCACCGGCTGCAAGCCAGGAAGGAAGGCTTCACTCATTACCAAATTGACCAGCGCCTTGATCTTGGACATCTCAGGCTTCAGAACTGTGAGCAATAAATTTCTGGTTTTTAAGCCACCTGGTCTGTGGTGTTTTGTTAGGTCAACCCAAGCTGACTAATACAAATGGGTTGGTTATCATTATGTGTTTCCAACCATCCGAAATTTCCACAAAACACAGTAGACCTTTGAGAGACGTGAGACCTAGTCATGACCCAGGGTTTTCTCATTCAAGCACGGGAGTTGTACTCATGGTGGTGCTTTTGATGTAGTTTATTCCAGGGAGCATCAAATGAAGCAGAGAAAAGATCATTCAAGGAACCACAGGATTTTTGTAGGATTTTAGGAACCCTCTAGGTGCTACCCCTAGTCCTGAAAGGAGCACCAGGCAGACTACGTATGAGTTGTCTGGGAAGAATTTTTTTTTTTTTTTTTTTTTTTTTTTTTTTTGAGACAGAGTCTCGCTCTGTCACCCAGGCTGGAGTGCAGTGGCTGGATCTCAGCTCACGGCAAGCTCTGTCTCCCGGGTTCACGCCATTCTCCTGCCTCAGCCTCCCGAGTAGCTGGGACTACAGGTGCCTGCCACCTCGCCCGGCTAGTTTTTTGTATTTTTTAGTAGAGATGGGGTTTCACCATGTTAGCCAGGATGGTCTCGATCTCCTGACCTTGTGATCCGCCCATCTCGGCCTCCCAAAGTTTGTTTTTTTTTTTTTTTGAGACAGGGGTTTCGCTCTTGTTTCCCAGGCTGGAGTGCAATGGCACAATCTCAGCTCATCGCAACCTCTGCCTCCCGGGTTTAAACAATTCTTCTGTCTCAGCCTCCCGAGTAGCTGGGACTACAGGCATGTACCACCATACCTGGCTAATTTTTTTGTGTGTTTTTAGTAGAGATGGGGTTTGTCCATGTTGGCTGGGCTGGTCTTGAACTCCCGACCTCAGGTGATCCGCCCGCCTTGGCCTCCCAAAGTGCTTGGATTACAGGCATGAGCCACCGCACCCAGCTGGGAAGCTTTTTAGAAATATAGATCGAAAGCTCTACCCTCTGAAAGTCTACTTTCATCAGCCTGGGAGAGGACCTGGTGCATTTTGAACAGGTGCTCCAGGAGACAGGATTAGGCAGAATCCAGACTGGGAATCCTACTCTGGACAAGCCTCTCATCCGCAGATGGGAAAACAAGCTAAAGATAAAGACCTTGGGTCCAAGGTTCAGACTAGACCAGCACTTAGGTCTCCTCATCTCTGGGGTATTGGTGTCTGTCTTCACAGCACTGAAAAGTCATCTGTATGTGAAAGAGTCTTTACTGGAGACTCCAGACGGTGCCTGGGGAGGGACACAGAACTCTGCCATGAGAGAGGTGGTGGGGGCAGTAGAGTTCTGACCGGGAGAAACTGTATGGTCTCCCGGTGACAGTTAACCTAGAGCTGGGCCTTACGAGAGGATAGGCAGGATTCCTTAGAATAAGTAGGTTAATGGGAATTTAATAAGCAGATGGGGGTGGAAGAGGATTCCAGGTGGAGGGAACAGCTTGAGTAGAACCTGGCTGGTAGTGGGACTTTGTACGCAGAGTGAGAAAAGATGGCAGCCCCACGTGGCTGCTGCAGGCCTTGTCCAGGGCACTGAAGCATGGCAGGTGCACTTGGAGTTGAGGCTTGAATGGTAGGCTGGGGCTGTAATCCTGTGGTAAACCCTAAAGCCTCAACAACACCCCTGGGTACATAGAGATGTTCGATGAATACCCTATAAAGCTGTTTGATAGCTCACCCCAATTTTGAGACGCAAAGAATGAGTTGAGATGTTTGTAAGTCATCAGAGAGAGATGCCTTCCTATGACTCATGGCACCCAATTTGGAGTGAAGAGAATCTGCCTCAGAGGAAAAAAACTGTGTACCCCAAAATCCTACCAAGAAAGAGGCTCCCTCTGCTCACATTCCCACTGAGCTCTTCCAGCACCCTGGCATCTATATTTTTTGGCTCCTGGTGCCTGTGCTTTTTTTTTTTTTTTTTTTGAGATGGAGTCTCGCTCTGTCACCCAGGCTGGAGTGCAGTGGCATGATCTCAGTTCACTGCAACCTCTGTCTCCTGGGTCCAAAAGTGATTCCCCTGCCTCAGCCTCCCGAGTAGTTGGGACTACAGGCATGCACCACCATGCCCGGCTAATTTTTTGTGTTTTAGTAGAGATGGGGTTTCACCATGTTGGCCAGGCTGGTCTCGAACTCCTGACCTCATGATCCGGCCGCCTCAGCCTCCCAAAGTGCTGGGATTATAGGTGTGAGACACCACGCCCGGCCTTGCTCCTGGTGCTTTGAATGCACGCAAAGGAGAGGTCAAAAAAACAAGGTGGAAGTGGGGCCTTCCTGGGTGATTCAGAGCAGTGGTTGCAGGTTTGACCGTGCTGGGAGTCAGGTGAATAGAGCATGCTTTACCCTCTCTTAACAGCACTCAGCCATCATGATACAGGCTTTTCCTGAGGGCACAGGCAGATGCCAAGTAGGCACAGAGTCAGATAAGTGCAGCCCCAGTTCATGCCAGAGGCTGTCCCAGTCCCCACCCATGACCTCACACCACCTCTTGCACACTGCTCCTGGGTCTCAGGAAGGAGTGTGGACTCTTTGTAAGGTGACCATTTCAGGCAGCTTGTGCTCTTGTGCATGTAATATGGGGCGGTTGCTGTGTTAGGGTCCTGGAGGAGGTCAGGAAGGGAAGAGGTGCTAAGAGATGCTTAAAAACCTTTCACTCTGGAAGGTGGGATGGGCTGCTGCACAGACACATACTGAGTGGGGTGGGATTGCTCAGGGGTGCAGGAGACACCAGGGACCGTTCTAAGGAAGCTCCCAGGTTCCAAAGAAGCAGCAGTGCTTTCCGGCTGGGTTTCTGAGAAGGCATTAGGGCAGGGTAGCTTTTGAGTTGGAACTTGAAGATGGAGATTTGGAAGTGACCAATGGGAAGAAGCAAGGGAATGGCCTGAAGAAAGGCAGAGAGAATGAACATTCCAGGCCCAACCACCAGTCCTCAGCCCCAGTTCTTCTGCCTCCAGAAGGGACATGAGGCAGAGCTTTCAGCATCTCTGAGCATCCACGCTGTCCAGATCACAGGTCTAGGCGCTGACCTGTTTATAAGCTGAGTAGTGGCTAGACCCTGCCTTGTAGGAGCTCAGATGCTTAGTATACCAGGATAGCTCTGATTGAAACCAGAGTGGTATTTTTCTCTGAAGGGCCCTGTCCCTCACCTCATCAGGCTTGCCTCTCATGTTCCCATATCCATGAGTCCTCCCCTCATACAATCAACTCCCTTAGCCCTGTAGAAAGCTGTGCTTTCCTTGCCTTGTGGCCTTGGCTCCTGCCATTGCCTACATCTAGAGTGCCCTTCCTGAAATGTGTGACTGTCCCCATCTGCCCATGAGGCTTGAGTCCAGTCCCGGCTTCGCTATGACATGACCACACTGATCTTCATCCCTCCCCTGCCCGCCCGGCGGAAGCATCTCTCCCTTCTTTGAACTTCACCATGCCATGCGTCTTCCTCTGGGTGTGCCACAGTCACCTGCTTACATGACTGATTCTGCCCCCAACACTAGACTGTGAGTGCCTTGCAGGCAGAGCTAGGTGTCCTGATCACCAGAGTCTTGCACAGCACCTGGCACTTAATAGATGCTCAGGAAACATCTTTGTCAGCATAGCATAGCTGGATGTAGAAATCTCTGAAAACATAGAGGCCAGAGTTCATCAGAAAGGGTTAGAAGGATTTCACAAGGTTCATTGGAAAGAAATAAAGTTTAGAGATCTGTAGAAGGAGGCAAAGGGACATTTGAAAGCAGAGAACAGGTGAGGGGCTGTGCGTTAGGAGTGAAAGAGCCCATTGGAGATGGGTGCTCAGGCCTGTGGACTTGGAATGACAGGGTCTTTCACTCCATATCCCATCCACCCACCTGGAAAGCCCTTCACCCTGCCCCCAACCCAGACACATGTCCCAACTGGATGCTGGACAGACGCCTTGAATATGAGGCAGAAAAACTTTGGCTCAGAATAGGAAGGCCCTGCTGGCTCCTGGAAAGGTTTCTAGCAGGATGAAAACGGTTTTTAAAAGATAGCCTGGATCATGTCACTCTTCCACTTAAAATGCTTCAGAAGTTTCTCATTTTTGTTAGCATGCAGAAAGAACTCAGAGCTCAGATGGTCTGGGTCCTATTGGTTCATCAAGCTCAGCCCGCCTGGAGGCAGCCACTGTGTTGTTCCCTCTCTTCATCCTCCCTCTGTACCCTCACTTGCCACAGGGCATTTGCACAGGTGGTTCCCTCTAACTGGAACACTAAGAAATATGGAAGTAAAGAGGCTTGGGAGAAAAGGCAGGAGTCACAGGTGACTGTGTGGGATGAGGAGAGTTATTAAAACTTTTTTTTTTAGAGGGAGTCTCGCTCTGTCGCTCAGGCTGGAGTGTAGTGGCGCCATCTTGGCTCACTGCAACCTCGACCTCCCGGGGTCAAGCGATTCCCCTGCCTCAGCCTCCCGAGTAGTTGGGATTACAGGTGCCGCCACCACACCTGGCTAATCTTTGTATTTTTAGTAGAGACAAGGTTTCACCATGTTGACCAGGCTGGTCTCGAACTCCTGACCTCAGGTGATCAGCCTACCTTGGCCTCCCAAAGTGCTGGGATCACAGGCATGAGCCACTGCAGCCGGCTTTCCAAAAACATTAAGAGTAGATGGACATTACTTTGGACACCAGATTAAGGAGTGTGCTGAGCTGAAAGAGAAAAGGAGAATAAAATGGAACTGACACTTACAGTGTTCCTCGTGCAGAGGGAGAACTGTGGACATAGAACCATAGAAGCTGAATTCTCACTACCGGGTTCAAGTCCCAGACATAATACTCGCTGGCTGTGTGGCCTTGGGAAGGCACATGACCACCCTCAGTGAAAGTGGAACTGGAAAATTTCTGCCCCGCAGAGATTTTCTTACGAATGAGATGAGTTCGCAAGAACAGAAAACCAAACACCGCATGTTCTCACTCATAGGTGGGAATTGAGCAATGAGATCACTTGGACTCGGGAAGGGGAACATCACACACCAGGGCCTATTATGGGGAGGGGGGAGGGGGGAGGGGGGGAAGGATGGCACTGGGAGTTATACCTGATGTACATGACGAATTGATGGGTGCTGACGGGTTGATGGGTGCAGCACACCAACACGGCACAGGTGTGCATATGTAACAAACCTGCACGTTGTGCACATGTACCCTAGAACTTAAAGTATAATTTTTTTAAAAATGAGATGAGTTAGCATACACCAAGTCCTTAGAGCACAGCCTGGCTCACAGAAAGCCCACAGTCAGTGTGAGTCGTTATTAGCACTGTTGTTAACTGAGGGTAATAACAGGGGCCAGGGGCCAAGAGGCATTATCTAGCCCTATTTTAGAGGCAAAGAAATGAGGGCGAAAAAGCTCAGAGGCCAGCCTGCAGTCACACAGCAGAGCCACATATGAACATCGACATTTTGGTTTTCAAGGCCCACACGCGCTCTATCCTGCCACACAGTGCTGGCAGGCACACGAAAGGCTATTGCAGTCCAATCTTCTCATGACAAAGACAGGGAAAGGGAGGCCTCTTAGAGAAAGTGACTTGATCCACCCTTATGCTCTTAAATTGTAAGCGTCCAGGGATCATCCAAGTTAAGATGTCCATACACAGCTGGCAAGGCAGGACCTGAGGCTGAATGAGAGGTACAATTGGCTCCACGGTATTGGCCAAACCCACAGCTAGTTTTCAATGCTGAGAACTGTCCATCCTGGCAGAGGCTCACTGCCCTCTGTGCCCTCCCTGGTTGCCTGGGCAGATGGTGAGCTCTGGTTGCCAAGGAACCCGTGTTGGCAGTTCTGAAATGGGGCGCGTCAGCAGCCTCGCTCCGGCAGCTTCCCACATCCTTGAGTAACCACCACACAATGGTGCTGGGCATGAGACCAAGGGTGCGGTGGAGATCGAGTTAGTAACACACACTTGGTGACCCTCCCCAGCCAGGTTTCACTGCGTGCTTATGACCAACACCCATCCCTTCCTTAGCATCTGTGATGTCTTTAAGGGCCAAGTAAAAAGGTAAAACTGCAGGGAGTCAGGAGGGGGAAACCGGCCTGGGGTACAGAGTCCCTCGGAATGAAAATATATGTAATCGGCTACCTGTAGGTCACGATGCATTAAGTGAACCTGTCAAAACTTGAAAGTGGGCTACAGTGGGACGGGCAATGCCCAGAGGGAGGCAGAAAGGTGTAAATAATCCGAGGTGAATGTGGGTCTTGTTGGCATGGTAGATTTATGCCCTGTCTTCATAATGTACCCTTTCATCTTGGGAGCCTGGATTCCAAAAATCTAGTCTAGACAGGAATTGATGGTGCTACCTCTCGGCTTACATCGTGCAAGGTTTCTCAACACCAAAGACTCCTGAATATTGATGGGAACAGCCCACTCAGCCAGGGGATATTGCTCAGAACTCAGGAGGCCAAAGGCATCATTCTTCCCTGTTCCCTGCTCAGGAACAGCCCTCCAGGGGCAGCGTCACTCATTCTGGGGGATGATGCTGTCTTTTGTCTTCATCTCCCCAAGCGGGAGACAAGTCCCATCACGCCTGCCACCTGGCAGGCAGCCTTACGCCTTCTCTTTCGTCCTTTTCATGTGTGCTCGGTGCCGGTTTCAGCGGCTTTCATCAGAGACTGAAACTACCCCCACTCCCATCACCTCCCAGGGCCATGGGCAGGCCCTGGCTGACAGACCCAGGCCTAGGAGCCTGGGCAACCATAAATAGGTGGCTGGAAGGACCTCTCCGAGCCCCCTTCTCTGCCCAGGCAGGCCTCCTCCTTGGGTGGCCAGAGCCAGGGCCCGGGAGCCCCTGCTGCAAGAACTGAGAGGCTGAGGGGCTTCGCTCCTGAGGAAGGCCCCCTCTTCCCACCCCCCGTGCTTTAGGCCCGGCAAATTCAGCCTGGGAACTGGGGCTGCTGTGGAAGAGCGATGGAGCTGGGGAGTATTTACAGTGCAGCCCGTGAGGCTGAGCAGTGACAGCACTGCGGGCCTGAGAATTACAAAACAGACTTAAACAGATGAAATATTGCCCAGGCGTGGTGGCTCATGCCTGTAATCCCAGCACTGTGGGAGGCTGGAGCAGGCAGATCACTTGAGGTCAGGAGTTTGAGACCAGTCTGGCCAACATGGTGAAAACCCATCTCCACTAAAAATTAGCTGGGCGTCGTGGTGGACACCTGTAATCCCAGCTACTCAGGAGGCTGAGGCAGGAGAATCACTTGAACACGGGTGGCAGAGGTTGCAGTGATCTGAGATCACACCACTGCACTCCAGCCTGGGTGACAGAGCTAGATTCCATCTCAAAAAAAAAAAAAAAAAAAAAAAAAAAAGATGAACTATTAACTGATCCAGGGAAAACAGACAAAAACTATACGTGTTCAAAACGAAACAAGAAAGGGCACAGGGCTCAGAAACCAGTTTGTCAGTCTTTGTGAACAGCTGGGATCTCTGACTCATGCACTGTCCCCTGTTCTCTATGCTGCAGGAATGAGGCAGCGAGAAGCCAGATTCTGCTGGAGACAGAGCAGAGAGCCAAACCATCGCCATTTACTGGTGCATGACCCTGGGCAAGGTAGGGGGCATCCCTGAGCCTCAGCTTCCTCATTTGCAAAATGGTGACATGCCTGCTTCCCAGGGCTGTTGTTAAGGTTAAATGATGACACAGTTTACCATATGCCAGGCAGATAGTAGGCACTAAATAGTCACAATTATTAGCCCTGAGCAAATATTGCTCAGCCATTCCCTTGTAAAGCCTATCCTCTAACCAACTTTCCATGTGGACGTTCAATCATCTTTCTGGATGACCTTGCCTTAACCACTGTCTCAGATTCTGTGTGTGTGTGTATAGAAGAAACAAAGAAAAAAAGTCCTTTTCACATAGTGAGGACATTTCCCCATCCTATGAGTCTGTGTATGTGTGTGCATATGTATACGTATGTACACACACACACACACACAGACACACAAACACACAGCCCCGTGGAAGAGGCAGGACAGGGTTGCATTTCCCCCTTTTAAAGATGAGGATGCTGAGCCTCAGAAAGATCAAGTGACCTGAACAAAGTCACACAGCCAATGTGTTTCTCCGAAAGAAACGACCAGGAGTCCGTTTCTTTATACAGAGGTGTCCAATCTTTTGGCTTCTCTGGGTCACACTGGAAGAAGAAGAATTGCCTTGGGCCACGCATAAAATACAGTAGTCCTAATGATAGCTGATGAGCTCAAAAAGTAAAAATAAAAATCACACAAAAAACCAAGGTTTTAAGGAAGTTTACAAATTTGTGTTGGGCTACGTTCAGAGCCGTCCTGGGCCATGCTTCTCCATGGAATGGAAGTGGACAAGCTTCTCCACTATAAACTCGTGATGGAGAGACATGGAAATCGTACCTTTCGGGCTATTTTAGGAACAGAAGAGGCATCATCTAGCTATCTCGAGAAAGCAGACTTCAATTTTCTATTCATTAAAGAAATGTGCTTCCATCTACCTTGAAATCATTTTGATGATTTCCAGATCCAAGTCCCCTGAATAAATTCCAGGGAAAGTCAAGTCACAGGACACAATGGCCGTCACCTTGAAAAAATACTATTTTCTCCTGGAGGCACTACCAAGGCTCAGTGATACCACCACTGCCACTCCACCCTACTGCATGTGGCATCCCTGAGCCTCCACTCCAGGGAAAACAGACAAAACTACACATGCTCAAAACAAAACAAAAAAAAGGAACAGGGCTCAGAAACCAGTTTGCCTGGTTCCAATCACTTCCACTGCAATGACAGATCCAGTGACCTTGGCAGCCCTCACCTATTCACAACATCTTCCCATTGCCATCTAATGTGCCCCTCCCAATAGCTCCGTGTGGTAGAGGTTGCACACAGACTCAGGATCCCCACTCACAGGTGACAATGTCAAGGCACAGTGACATGTAGCTTCTTGTCCCAGGTCAGGTGTCTCATGATTTTTGAGCCACTGTCTTCTGACGCAGCCAGTGATCTTTCCTCTGGACCACAACCCCTCTGAAAGGCACTGTGCCGAGAAACATGGATTTACTTCACCTGTTGCTATTTTGTACACTTGAAATGATCTTTCCAAAACGGATTTAATAATTGAAAGTTTTGCTCTCTGTTCCTTGGAGAAAAGGGACATGCTTTGAAGAAGGAATTGGAACCTGAACAGTCATGTTTTGTAGGCATTCATGTTTATTTCTCTGATATTGTGGCTTCCTCTGGAAAAATCCAACCAACACATCCGTTTCAAGTCTTGAGAAACTCCCAAATGTTGACCATGTGTCTGATTCCTGTGTGGTCAAATGAGTGATGTTTCTCAGTGTCCACAACTTATTTCCATGTTAAAATAATTCCATGCTCAGCTAAATCCCACTTACACACAAGTGTGCACCTGTTAAAATAGGTCATTTTTCACTGTTAATCTTCCAGATTCCATGAGTATGTGTGGGAACCCCAGACAAATGCAACTTGAATGTCACAAAAGGCATTTTTCTTCGCTGAGTGACCCTGGTTGGCCCAGACACCTCGGGTCCCTTGCTCCCACAGATTTGTAAAACTAAGGAAGATCCCTTTCTGCTGAGAGAATGGATTGGAATTAAAACTTAGCATAGAAGGCCTTGTGTGAAACTGTATGGACTTTTGTCTTACAACTGGGTTATTTTTTAATTAGGTTTCTGTCGATCTTTTCTAAACTCTGAAGTATGTCAGCATGGAAACTCAGTAACTTTTCTCAATGCTCCCCATAAAGCTAAAAATTAAAAAGAAAAGAAGAGAAAGAAAAAGGGAAAAAATTAAAATTTCACAGCAAGAAGTTCTAGCCTCTGAGATTTTGTCACTGTTGCAAAAGTAATAGGTCATCTTTGTCATAACCTCAATGCTAAAAAGTAGATGCACCAAAGAGCAATTTTTATCCCAGTCTTCTTGGCGATGAGATTTTTTTTCCTACTTCAGATTTGGTGTGCTTCCAGAAACCCAAGGGCCCTAAATCAATATCGAGGGACTGCTTCCAACTCATAAGAGCCTCTCGGGCTCATTGCAAATGTGGGCACTGGGTTCCAGAGGGACAGGCTTAAAGAACTTGATGGCAAAAATGGGAAGCCCGGGCTCTGTGGCTGACCTCAGTTGCAGGATCCGTGCTGGGACAGCCTGTCCTCCACTCCATGATTTGTGAGGGCCTGCCTGGTATTGCTAATCTTCCTGACAGTTTATTTTGAAGCGAAAGGGGGCCAGTGGCACTGTAGGCAACATCAGACAAGCCACAGATCTCCTGGGAGATCTATGCTCTCCGGGAGGCAGATAACAATATGTTGCTTTTCCACAGGGTTGTTAATATACATATGAATCCCAAAGCCAAGAACGGGCTCTTCAAACTGGTTTATTTAAACACTTTTTCTGGGGCACACATTTCAAGAAGGGGATAAAGAGGGGATGATGTGGATCCTGTGCTGTCCTCAAAGAAGGCAAGGTGGAATGCTGTGTTTCCAGTGTAGAATCTGGCACAGAAACCACCCATAGCAGGTGTGCCACAGACCTGTTTCAGCTGGAAGGATCCTTTCTATCTTCCTTCCACCACCTAGTGAGTGGCCACGTTGATGATGAGACCTGGGGCCTTTAAAAATCCTCTTTCAAGTCTCCAGCCAACCCTCTCCATTCAACTCACTTTCACAAACCTTATCTCAGCAGCCACCCATTCCCAGGGACTCAGTGGGTGCCACAGAGGAGGCAGAGGTGAAGGAGACACAGTGCCTTCTGCTGATTCTGCAGCTGAGTCAGCCGATAGCCTGTGTCTATTTGCCAAGAATATGACCAACTGAGTGAAAACAACAAAACAATAAAAGCTGAGTCGGTGAGATGACTAGACTCGGGAGGATAATGAGAATGTCCGAGCTATGAGTCCCCTGGAGGCCAAGGCAAGTTTGCAGATGGCATGGTAACAGCAGGGTGGTTGCTGAGGGAACCTGAAACCATGTCGCACGGAAAAGATTTGTAGGAGTGGAGGACCTTTGGCCTGGAGAAGAAAAGCTTCGGAGAACAGAAAGGCTGGTTTCACATACCTGAGAGACTGTCATGGGGAAGAGCCACACTTTGTTCTCTGGGGGCCCAGAGGATAGAACAGGACTATGGTGGGGATAAGTAGGGGGACCGATTGCAGCTCAAAATTGTGAAGTCTTGTCCTTGTCAGAGCTATCCCAGGTGGAGTGGCAGGTACCGGGAGGTGGTGAGTTCCGGTCATTGCAGGGATTTCAGTCGGGGTGGAGAGTCCACTGACAAAGACGCTGTGGAGAAGAACCAAGCATGGGAGGAGGGTGGAGGGCCTGATCTTCTAAGCTTCACTCTCTGCCTGGGAGTCTTGGATTCCTCCCTCCTCTTACTATAACTTAATGAGCTGCTAACGCCAACACCTGGCTTCTTATTCAAACATGCTGAAATGTGAACGGGGAAGACTGGCATCACAGGTGGGCAAATTAACAACAAACTCCCTCAGGGGTCTCCAGAACGAGAGAGAAGGGACAAAGACAGAAGCGTTCTGTGTGCCTGCAAATTGGATTTGGAGTGTCCACACTGTGCCTCTGGGTGTTGAGCAGAAGAGGGGTCCCTTTGCTGTGTCTTTAGCAAGGTGACAAGCAAGACAGCAGGGTAGCACAGCCTGGGGCTCACAGGCAGCAGGTCACCTTCAGCTCCCCAGGCCCCTCTGTCATGGACTCAGGCCACTGCTGGGACTCAGTCAGCCAGGACAGGGAGAGCACAGACGGCACTGCTCCACGGGCTGGGCACAGCAAACAGCCCTTCTCCATGCTCCCACTCTTCCCGGCAGACGGGGTGCCTGGGGCGTGACTCGAGGGAACTCAGCCTATTCATCTCACCCGCTTCTGCCTATCTCTGCACACACACTTTTGTTGTTGTTAAAACCATGAGCAGCTTTTTCCTGATACCACAGTCTAGGAAATCGATGCCTCATTCAGTGAGCCAGCACTTGCTGTGCTCTTGCCACAGGCTGGGGCTGTGTGGATGGATGCCCTGTTGCTAAGGGAGCACACAGGAGGGAGCTAGCTCGGGCTGGGGCTTTACGGAAGGCTTCCCAGTACAAATGATTAGCACTACCCGTCAGCAAATCAGGAGACTGGGCCTGTAGGGAGATGAGACTGAGGAAGTCACTCTGAACACACACAAGGGGCCTGATTGTCATCTGAAATGCCTGATGTTTTCCTGTTGGTTATGGGAAACAGAGGGATGACATAGATTGATTTATAGAGATTTTTCTGCCTACATCAAAGGCATCATACAAAAGAAAGTAGGACTAGTGGCAAAGAAACGAGTCAGAATTCTGTAACAGTTTAGTCGAGACATTAGAAGACCCTGAGCTAGCTCAGTGGTAGCAGGGTGGGAAGGAGGGGACCAAAAGGAGAAATCTTTTGGATTTAAAAAATTAACAAGACTGTCCAACAAATAGAAGATACAAAGACAAATGATTCAATAAGGCAAGGGTCAAAAGACTTGAACAGGCACCTCACAAAAGAAGATAATGCCCAATGAAGCACAGGCGAGAGTGTTCAACATCATTAAACATCAGGGAAATGCGAGTTCAAACTATAACAAGATAGTAGTTCATACCCCTTAGAATGGCTAAAATCAAAACGAATGATCATGCCAAGTGCTGGTGGGCATATGAGGAACCTGGAACTCTCATGCCCTGCTGCTGGGAGAGGCCAATGGTAGAAACTCTTTGAAGGACTTTGAGAGTGTCTTATAAAAGTACATCTACCCATACCAGGCGCGGTGGCTCATGCCTGTAATCCCAGCACTTTGGGAGGCCAAGGCAGGTGGATCACGAGGTCAGGAGATTGAGACCATCCTGGCTAACACGGTGAAACCCCATCTCTACTGAAAATACAAAAAATTAGTTGGTCGTGGTGGTGGGCACCTGTAGTCCCAGCTACTCAGGAGGCTGAGGCAGGAGAATCACTTGAACCTGGGAGGTGGAGCTTGCAGTGAGCTGAGATCATGCCACTGCACTCCAGTCTGGGCAACAGAGTGAGACTCCGTCTCAAAAAAGAAAAAAGTACATCTACCCTATGAGCAAGCAATAAGCAATTCCACTGCTAGGTATTGCCCAAGAAAACTATGTTCATACAAACTTGTACAAGAAAAGTATGTTCCCAATAAAATTGCGAAGAATGTTTATAGCCATCTTACTGAAATATTGAAGAAATGGCAGCAACCCAAATGTCCACCAGGAAGTACATGAGGAAGTACATGGATAAACAACCTATGGTATGTCCATATAATGGAATACCACTAAGCAACAGAAAAGAACAAGCTATTTCTATATTCAGTGTCACATGGATGACTAGCAAAAACATTATGGAAAGCGAAGGAAACCAGACCCAGAATGGTATACACTGTATGATTTCATTTACGTGAAATCCAAATATAGACAAACCAACATGTAATGTTAGACACCAGCTTGTGGGTTTATGTAAGTGTTTTGGGGTGTTAGGTGGGGGGCTGTTGACCTGTTAGAGGCATGAGGGAACTTCCTCAAAGAATAGAAATATCTTATATTTTATTTTGAAGATTATGACACAAATGTGTATGATTGTCAAAATTAATCAAACTAAACATTAAAATCTGATCTTTTTTTCTACGTAAACTTTATTTTAAAACAAACAAACAAAAAAAAAAACAAAATAAAAACCAGGTCTGGGCCGGGCGTGGTGGCTCACGCCTGTAATCCCAACACTTTGAGAGGCTGAGGCGGGCAGATCACAAAGTCAGGAGTTTGAGACCAGGCTGGCCAACATGGTGAAAACCCGTCTCTACTAAAAATACACAAATAGCCGGACATGATGGTGGTGCATGCCTGTAATCCCAGCTACTCAGGAGATTGAGGCGCGAGAATAGCTTGAACCTAGGAGGCGGAGGTTGCAGTGAGCCGAGATCGCGCCACTGCACTCCAGCCTGGCCACAGAGTGAGACTCTGTCTCAAACAAAACAAAACAAAACCCAGGTCTGGTGATTGATTTCTATTCGACTCTCACATTTCTAGCTTGAATGTTGGTGTGGATGATGGTGACCCTAAGACGGATGAAGGATGTGAGAGGAAGAGAAGGTAAAGGAGTAGAAAGATGAGTCAAATGTTATATATATGGAGTATGTGGTGTCCATTATCACAGGCACCAGCCAGTGATATCCTGAAGGATAAACAAACAAAGAAAAAAACCAACAAAAAAAACCCCACCAGAATCAATGAGTCTGAAACTCAGAGAAGAGGTCGGGTTAGGGGCATACCCCTGAGAGTCACTTGCTCATTGTGAAAAGCAGGAGTATGAGTGAAAGGATGCAGAGAGGAGCTCTGGCATTAGAAAGCAGTGGCCAAAGGCTGGATCCTGAGAGGCCGCACTCATTACTGGGTGAGCAGAAGAGAGCGTTCTGTGAAGGAGACTGCAACTCATCCCAGAGGCGTGAGGAGAACCAGGAAAGGGCAGAACCAGTCATTCAAAGCCAAGAGTTTTGTGGGGGGTTTGTTTTGTTAAAAAAAATTCATTTGTTTTAGTAGGTGTTTCATGTATGAAAGACTTTTCTAAACAAATTTACTGTGGCAGAAAGTACATGCCATAAAATTCATTCATTTGAAGCATATGGGTCACTGAGTTTTAGTGAATTTATACAGTCCTGCAACCACTATCATGCTCAAGTTTTAAAACATTTTCATTGCCACAAAAATTTCCCTGACATCCCTTTGCCATTGATCCCTAATCCCGAGCCCAGCCCCAGACAACCACAGATATGCTTTTGTCATTAGAGTTTGGCCATTTTTAGAAATGTCATACAAATGGAATCATGTAGTCCTTTGTGTCTAGCTTCTTTCTTTTAGCCTGTTTTTGAGATTTCTTCATGTTGTTGCCTGAAGTTGTAATATATTTCTATCTTATGGAGCGTAGTTTTTCACTGTATGGATAGACCATATTTTGTTTATCCATTCATCAACTGATGGAAATTTGCATTGCTTCCGTTTTGTATTATGATGAATAATCCTGCAATGGATATTTACTTACAGCTCTTTGGTAGGACACAGATTTTCATTTCTCTTGGGTGAACACCTAGGGGCAGAATTGCTGGGTTGCCTGGCAAGCATGTGCTAACTTTTAAAGGAAGCTGCCAAATTTTGCAAAAAGGCTCTACCATTTTACATTTCCACTAGCAACTTACAAGCATTCCAGTTTCTCTATGCCTTTATCAACACTCAATATTGTTTTGTTTTGTTTTTAAATTTTCCTAGTAGGCATATAGTTGGATCTTATTGTGGTTTTAATTTTAATTTGTATTGCCCTAATACCAGTGGTGCTGAACGTTTTTTATGTGCTTTGGGACTATTCATATATCTTCTTGGTGAAACATTTGTTCATATGTTTTGCCAATCTTTTAATTGGGTAGTTTCTCTTGCTATTAAGTTATAAGGGTTCTTTATATATCCTTACTTCAAATCAGATAGTTTGCAAATATTTTCTCCCAATCTCTGACTTTTCTTTTCATTTCCTGTCACTGAGCAAATTTTTAAATTTCGATGAAGTCTAATGAATCAGTTTTTCTCTTTTATAATTTGTACTTTTTGCTTCCTAAGGAATCTGCTTAACCCAAAATTATAAAAAAAAAAAAATTCTTGGTTTTCTCCTAGAAGTTTTATAGTTTTAGTCCTGTAATCCATTTTGAATTAATTTTTGTATATGGTATAAGGGTCAAGAGTAATATCTTTTATAATTATTTAGTTATTTCAAGATCATTTATAAAAATAGACTATTTTTTCCCTATTGAATTACTCTGGTATCTTTATCAAAATTAATTGACCATATAAAAGTGAGAATCTGTTTCTAGGCTCTCAATTCCACTCCACTGATCCATTGTTATCTAATACCGCACTGTTAATTACTGTAGTTTTATAGTAAGTCTTATAATCAGGTAGCATATATTTTTTAACTTGATTATTTGAAAAAATTGTTTCGGTTCACAGGACAAAAAATATTTCTCCAAAGAAGATATACAAATGTCCAATAAGCACATTAAAGATGCTCAAATGTTACTAAGCAGTAGAGAAATGCAAATCAAAACCACAATGAGATACCACCTCACACCCGTTAGGATGGCTACTATCAAAAATAATCAAAATAACATGTTGGTGAGGATATAGAGAAACTAGATCCCTTGTATACTGTTGATGGAAATTTAAATGGTGCAGCCACTTTGAAAAACAGTATGGTGTTTCCTCAAGTATTAAAAATAAAATCACCATATGACTCAGCAATTCTACTTCTGCATATACACCCAAAAGAATTGAAGGGGCTGGAAGAGATATTTGTATACCCATGTACATAGCAGCATTATTCGCAATAGCCAAAAGGTAGAGGCAACTCAAATGCCCATCGACAAATGAATAAGCAAAATGTGGCATGTGTACATATACATACATACATATATACACACATAGTGGACTATTAGTCTTTAAAAAGAAGGAAATTTTGACACATACTACAATGTGATTAAATATTGAGGTCATGTGAAATGAAGTAAGTCCATCACAAAAAGACAAATGTGTAATTCCACTTATGTGAGGTAACTAGAGCTGTCATATCCTTAGAGACAGAAATTAGAATGGTGGTTGCCAGTTGTAAGTTGAGGGGAATGGGAAGTTATTTAAAGGATATTGAATTTAGGCTGGGTGTGATGGTTTACACCTATAATCCCAGTGTTTTGGGAGGCTGAGGTGGGCAGATCTCTGCAGATATCTTGAGCCCAGGAGGCAGGCGGATTGCTTGAGCCCAGGAGACCAGCCTGGGCGACATGGCAAAACCCCATCTCTACAAAAAAGTACAAAAATTAACTGGGCATGATGGTGACACCTGTGGTCCTAGCTACTCAGGAGGCTGAGGTGGGAGGATTGCTTGAGCCCAGGAAGTGAAGTTTGCAGTGAGCTGAGATCATGCCACTGCACTCCTGCCTGGGCAATAGAGTAAGACTCTGTCTCAAAAAATAAAATAAAATGAAGTTTATTAAACATAATTGGGGAAGATGAGAAGTTCTGGAGATTAGTTGCATGCCAATGTTAATATACTTAACATTGCTAAACTTTAAGCTTAAAAATTATTAAGTTGGTAAATTTTATGTTTATTTCACCACAATTAAAAATTTTTAAAAATTGTTTTGTTTATTCTAGGTTATTTGTCTTTTCTAATGAATTTTAGGATCAGCTTGTCAATTCCTGCAAAAATATCTGCTGGGATTTTTTTTTGTGATTTCATTAAATATATAGATTAATTTAAAAATAATTACCATCTTTAATTAAAAATATTGAGACCTCCAAGACATAACATGGCATATCACTCTGTTTGTTCAGGTATTCTTTAATTTCTCTCAGCAATATGTTGTAGTTTTCTGTGTATAAGTCTTAAATATATTTTATTAAATTTATTCCTAAATATTTGTATGCTACTGTCAATAGAATTTCTGAAGTTTTATTTTTGGGGTTGCTCTTTGCCGGCGTATAGAAATACAATTGATTTCTACGTATTAATCTTATATTCTGTGACACTGTCGAATTCATTTATCAGTTCTAGTAGCTTTTTGAAAATTCCTTAGGATTTTCTACATATATGAGCACGTTGTTCACACACCAAAAAAATGGTTTTATTTCTTCTGTTCCAATGTGTCTGCCTTGTTTTTTGCATGACTTATTAAACTGGCTAGGACCTCCATACAATGTTGACTAGAAGTGGTGTGACAGAATTTTTAAACGAGGTTATTTTACTCTATGAGGATCCCAGGTGGCCTCTGGCAGAGCAGTTCCAATGGGACTGCAGGGCAGAGCCAGGCTGCTGCAGATGGAGACATGAGTGGGAATTGAGAGAACTACAGCTGCTGGGTGTTACCACTCATGAAGCTTGACTAAAGAAGGCAGGCAAATGGGTAAAGCACATTCCCTATTCTCAAGAGGTCCCAGAGTGTCAATAGGAGAGTTCTAGATATGCATTTCTTCAGCTCTGCCACTGCCTTCCTCAGTCCAGCCACCTTCTCCTGCCTGGAACTTCAACAGCCACTTACCTCCCCTTCCTGTTTCTATTCCCTGTCTCCCATTCTCCAGCCCATTCTAAGGAAAGTCAGAGACAACCTCTTCAAGTAAAAATCAGATTATATTACTCCTCCACTCAAAACTCGGCAACCATGGCCATCCAGGCACTGCGCGGCATGGCCCACCAGTCCCCCGTTGCTCGCTGTGCCCCTGGCACCCCATCTCGCCTCCTCTTCCTGGCAATTCTTTAGCCAGCTCAGGCTTTTTACAAAGCCTGGCTTCAGGGATTTAGGACAAAAATGTACCTGAGCAGAGATGCAGGTGCAGAGATGTGGATGTGGGTGCAGCCTGACAACAGATGGGCTCATTTGAAAGAGAAGCCCAGTGAGGCTGGTCCAGGCTCCCTCTGGGATGAGGTTGCAGTACTTACCTGCCCGTAGGGCTGTTTAGAGTGTAGATGCATTGCTTGAATGGCTATTTGGTCTCTAGTCTTCAGGTTAATTTGGTGTGTCTCACAGGCTCTCTATAGCCTTGCACCTCGACATGTGGTCTGTGGACCAGGAACACTGTCATCACCTGGAAGCTTCGTGGAAATGGAAAATCCTAGGCCACCCCCCAGACCGATGGAAGCCACGTCGGCTTTTAACAAGACACCCCAGTGATTCCATGGTGCATTCTTATCCACATTAAATGTTGACACCCCATAAAAATTCACTCTTCTGAAGCAGAGTTCACCTCTCTCTAGTAAAGAACTTTAATTTTTATAATATGTCAATGAATAAAAATGTAAAACCTAGTAAGAGAAAATGGAAGGACTTGTTCATACAACTGGTAATTAAACAAATGGGAATGAAACTTGGCTAAGGAGAGAGGATGAAGAGGATTAAACTCATAAAAGCAAGTTGGGGGTTCAAATGAGATTTCTGGGAAGGCATCGGTTGAACTCTGCAGTGAATGACCGATCTGTTTTCATTTGTCTAATAGCTGTTCTCATGGTTACTTCCCTCTCATAGATGCCCCGTTCCTACAGTCACGCGCATATTAGGTCAGTATGCTCAGCAAAAAACACCCCAGGACCAAAGGGCTTTATGGACGTCAGGTTACAAGCTGTATTCTGCCCCTCCCTGCCCCCCAGCCTCCTACCATCTTAGAAAGGCAGGACCCGTGTCATCACTGAAAGCAACTGGCATGTGGAGTCGTGCAGGCTGGAGTGCAGCGGTGCGATCTCGGCTCACTAAAAACTCTGCCTCCCGGGTTCATGCCATTCTCCTGCCTCAGTCTCCCGAGTAGCTGGGACTACAGGCGCCCGCCACCACACCCGGCTAATTTTTTGTATTTTTACTAGAGATGGGGTGTCACCGTGTTAGCCAGGGTGGTCTCGATCTCCTGACCTCGTGATCCGCCCACCTCGGTCTCCCAAAGTGCTGGGATTACAGGCGTGAGCCACCGTGCTGGGCCAGCTTGTGGATATTTCAACCCAACCCAACACTACTGTTGGGTGAAGGCCTCAGGTGTCCAGGGAGCAGAAGCCTTTGCAAGTTGGAGGGTGCAGGCCCCACATTCTGCACCATCATCGGGGGTTCTCTTGTTCAGTGGTTTTACAATCATGTTTTGTAGCCCAGTTCTGGCAAATGCTGCCCAGATCATTCTCCTCTCAGGACTTCTCCTACAGTCCGCCCAGAAGCAGAGCCTTGCAGGGTGATGACAGGTGCTTCTGACTTTGGCTTATGAATTCAGCCAATATTGCCCAAGATAAACTCTGATCTAAACAAAAAAAACTCAAACTATAAAATGTGTGTCTCTACAAGCAACATCACTGTTAGAATGTCAGGGCTGAGAGACCTCATTTATTGGAACAGGCCTTCACCTGTGATCAGTTACCGACAGGAGGCAGAAGAGCCACGTGGTAAGATGCTCACGTTTTGGCACCGGGCTGCCTGACTTTGAATCTTGGCAGCTGTGTGATCTTGGATTAAATGTTAACATATCTTTTCCTGGTTTCATCTATAAAATAGAAATCATCATAATGCTTGCTTCATAAGGTTATTCTGAGGGTTCAATAGAACCATCAACCTACCCCGCTTAGGAGAATGCCTGGCACCCAGGACCCGCTCAGTAAATGTAGTATCGGAATCATCGAATCCTCTGCTATCGTGGACTCTCAATGAGGGGAAGCACAAGGGGCTCATGGGAGCTGCAGCCTGGAGGAAGGTGGGGGTCAGGGAAGGCTTCAGGGGTATCTTGAAGTCTAGTAAGAAGAGGCAACCTCCTGGGCTCCACATTCTACCTCTTATTTGTTCTGCTTATTATTCTTATTTGTTCTGCTGGAGTCCACGCTCGCATGTGGACACACACATATGCAACACGTCAGCAGATTTGCAGCTGTCAGGGACATAACATGGGAACAACTGCCAGCAGCTGAGATCCCAGCCCCAGCGCGCTCACTCTGGCTGCTCCAGCTCCAGCTGTGAGGGCGGAGGAAGACTGGAGCCAAAAGTCAGCCTCCCCCACCCCTGAGAAAATCTCCCTAGATTAGGCAGCTGCCTGCTCTCCCTCCTCCTCCCCCTAGGCTCTCAGCTGGAGGATGGGAAGATGGATAGGGAGGCGAGGAGCCTGAGGTCAGGAAATTGGCTCTCTTTATTCCCATCTTCCCGGAGAGTGAGCAGGAGACCCCCGCCCCAGGATCCCAGAGTCTCGCCTTGCCTACAGCTGTTCTGCTTTTGCAGCCAGGCATCTGTCCGGCTCTATTGTTCCTGGATGTGGGTGAGGAGTGGGAGGAGGGAAGAGCTGCCGTCCAACTCTAACAGTGCTTCCCAGCCACGGCTGCACGTCGGAGTCACTGGGGAGCTTTGGCTTGGGCCACGCCTCAGAGGAACTGAAGCAGAATCTCTGGGGGTAGGGCCTGGGCTCTGGTAATTTTTTGTAAAGCTTCCTGGGTCATTGTACTGAGTACCCAGTGTTGAGGAAGATGGACAGATAAGGAAAACTAGCTTGCAGGAGTCATAAACCACAGACCTTCAGATCCAAATGGAACTTTGGAAACTGTCGGCTCAACACCCTTATTTATTTTCTTTCTTTCTTTCTTAATTTCTTAATTTCTTTCTTTCTTTCTTTCTTTCTTTCTTTCTTTCTTTCTTTCTTTCTCTCTCTCTGTCTCTCTCTCTCTCTCCTTCCTTCCTTCCTTCCTTCTTTCTTTCTTTCTTTCTTTCTTTCTTTCTTTCTTTCTTTCTTTCTTTCTTTCTTTCTTTCTTTTCTTTCTCTTTCTTTCTTTCCGTCCATCTTTCCTTCCCTTCCTTTCCTTCCTTCCTTCCTTCCTTCCTTCCTTCCTTCCTTCCTTCCTTCCTTCCTTCCTTCCTTCCTTCCTTCCTTCCCTCCTTCCTTCCTTCCTTCCCTCCTTCATTTTCTTTTCTTTTCTTTCTTTCTTTTTTTTTTTCTGAGACAGAGTGTTTTTGTTTTTGTTGCCCAGGCTGGAGTGCAGTGGCGCTATCTCGGCTCACCACACCTCTGCCTCCTGGGTTCAAGCGATTCTCCTGCCTCAGCCTCCCGAGTAGCTGGGATGACAAGCGTGCACCACCACACCTGGCTAATTTTGTATTTTTAGTAGAGACGGGATTTCTCCATGTTGGTCAGGCCGGTCTCAAACTCCCAACGTCAGGTGATCTGCCCGCCTTGGCCTCCCAAAGTGCTGGGATTACAGGCGTGAGCCACTGAGTCCGGCCACCAACACCTTTGTTTTCTAGATGGGAAAATGTAAGGCCTGGAGAGGAAACATGATAAGCCTAGGCTGAGTGAGCTGTGGCAGAGCAGAGAGAGAACCCACGCGTCTGGGCTCCAAGTCCAGTGTTATTTTCATGATGTGTATCATGACAAATTTTAGAAATGCCCGTTGAACACTTAGGCCTTGAAGGATAGTGCTACTAATAGTTGCTACCAAGAGTATAAAAATGACATGGCACCTGACATCAAAGAGCTGGACAGAGCGTCAGACGTGAGCCACTGAATGTCACCACCTGGCCTTGGGCAGACAAAGCGTTGCTAGATGAAGGCCCACGCTTGCCAGCTCATTCTCCCCACCTACCCAGCTGTGGAACTTAACTCTTACAGCTGCTACCAGTACAGCAATCCCACACCTAGGCCTGTGCAAGAGGAGTCCAGCACTTTCTAGGATCATGCCCATGCCCGTGGGCAAGGAGCCCAACAAGTCAAGGGCACACGGCTGCCGGCAGCCTGCCTTCCTCAGCTAGTCCTTACCCTGAGCATCTGGAACCCCTGAATTCCCTGTCAAAACACCGCTAGCCAGGTCTGGGGCCTACAAGGGCCTTTCCTCAGGTTTGCTCTCCTAAGTATGGATTGCACAGCCCGTGTGTGCACCCCTAGGCCCAGGATATGCTGCCAGTGCGTGCACCTCAAAGCCTAGGGGCCACCAAGGAATATATACCCAGCATGTGCACCCAGCCCTAAGCCCAGGGGCCACCAAGGGACACACAGCCAGTGTGTGCACCCCCAGGTCCAGGGGCCACCAATGGATACACAGCCAGTGTGTGCACCCCTAGGTCCAGGGGCCACCAATGGATACACAGCCAGTGTGTGCACCCCTAGGTCCAGGGGCCACCAATGGATACACAACCAGTGTGTGCACCCCCAGGTCCAGGGGCCACCAAGGGATACACAGCCAGTGTGTGCACCCCCAGGTCCAGGGGCCACCAAGGGATACACAGCCAATGTGTGCACTCCTAGTCCCTGGGCCATCAAGGGATACACCTAGTCCTTACCTTGAGCATCTGGAACCCCTAAATTCTCTGTCAAAACACCATTAGCCAGGTCTGGGGCCTACATGGGTCTTTCCTCAGGTTTGCTCTCCTAAGTATGGATTGCACAGCCCGTGTGTGCACCCCTAGGCCCAGGATGTGCTGCCAGTGTGTGCGCCTCAAAGCCTAGGGGCCACCAAGGGATATATAACCAGCATGTGCACCCAGCCCCAAGCCCAGGGGCCACTAAGGGACACACAGCCAGTGTGTGCACCCCTAGGTCCAGGGGCCACCAATGGATACACGACCAGTGTGTGCACCCCCAGGTCCAGGGGCCACCAATGGATACACAGCCAGTGTGTGCACCCCCAGGTCCAGGGGCCACCAATGGATACACAGCCAGTGTGTGCACCCCCGGGTCCAGGGGCCACCAATGGATACACAGCCAGTGTGTGCACCCCTAGGTCCAGGGGCCACCAATGGATACACAGCCAGTGTGTGCACCCCTAGGTCCAGGGGCCACCAATGGATACACAGCCAATGTGTGCACCACTAGGTCCAGGGGCCACCACAGGATAGTTGCATTCAAGGGATTCTGAAGAGGACCTGGGCTTCTGAGCTGGGTGCCCTGCTGTGTCCAGAAGGGGCTGCATAAGGCTCCTTGTGGACAAGGACATTGCTGGGGAAGGAAAGGGGAGGGGGTTGGGCATGGGCTAGGGGTAAGATCCCCTTTTGAGAATTCTAAATTAGAACATGGGCTTCACGTTATTAGTTATTATAAAGATCTATTTGTCATGGCAGGAGGATAGAATATATTTTAGTTAATAGTTTTAAGCTGATTTTATCTTTTGAATAATAGATTGATTAACTTGCATTCTTGCTCCAGGCTCTGCAAACGTTAGGGCAGGCCCCTAGCCCACACTTTACCTCTGTGTGTTAGAAAACAGTGCGCCCTTCTGCTGTCTGGATAACCCCATCCAAGCATACAGCTTACGGTGGTTGGGATTCCATCCCCATTTGGCCCCGTGGCCAGGTGTCCTTGTACTGTGCAAACCCTGCACACCCTTACCTGGCTGCTGTGGAAGAAAATCAGTCCACACTCCATTAGCATAAGGAACAACTCCGGGGACAAGGGCATGGGAGAGCCACAGAGGGACATTCTCAGTCCTTCAGAATCTCACACTACCCTGGCCTGCAGCCTCTCTCCACTTCTCCTGAGTTAATAGCACCTTGTCTTCATTTCAATCAGTGATCCAAACACATGAAGAACTAAAGTACCCAGGGCCCCTTTCCCTGAAGCAAATCAGCTGGTCCACATACATGTCTGGAGCCCACGGGCTCGCCAGTCTGTGTGGGCTCTGTCGGCTCCACTTCGTGCACAGAGCCTCCAAGTCACAGAGCCACACCCATCATACCCCATTAACACAGTGGGGAGAGGTTCCGCTCAAGTGGAGGGATTGGGGAAAACGTCATTTGGTGAGGAGTTCTGTGGGTGGCTAAAGACTGCACAGGCAGAGGTCATGGAAGTCCACTCATGAGCCAAGTCTAGGCAGTGGGGAACATGGGCGCGGCCTAGAAGAGCATGCCAAGGCCAAGTGAGCTGTGTGTGAAGAAGAGCAGTGGGCGCGGTGAGTTCTGAGTGTCAGGGGTAGGAAGAGGCAGACAGGAGCGGGTCGCGGTGGTCCCGAACGCTAGGACAAGCAGTTCAGAGGCCATTTGGTCTTCACCCCGACATTTTCAGCTGCACTCTCTGAGAAGACCTAAAAGGCAGATCTTTTTGTGCTGTTGGTAATTTTTGACACCAGATAAGTGTGAGTTCAAGAATGTGAGTTACACTTTCACCCAATCAAGATGCTGGTCTTTCTCCTCAACGTAGGACTTGTTCTGAGTGAAGCCAGTACAGTGCCCGGAAGAAAGCCTTGAGCTGGAATCTGCTCAAGCAGGTGGCTAATTGTGTGATTGAGAACTCTGCGTTTTGCCCCGTAGAGTCCCTCTGCAGCAGGGCTGTGATATGCTCATCTGTGTATCATTATTCATTCACTTGTTCATTCTTCATACGTCAGCTTCCAGCTGAGGTTTTCCTTCAAGCCAGGTATAGCCACGAGAGCCAAGGACAAATCAAAGCAGCAGCAGACAAGGTCCCTCATGCCTTTCTTTATTCTCTTAGAGCCTCCATCGTAGTAAATTGCCTCTGAGAGAAGGAAGAAAGGCATAAATATATTCTTCTTATCTCTCAGGCAGGTGCTAGTTTTGTTTTCTCTTCTGGACTAGGGTATGTTGCTTAGGAAGTCTTGCAGGTAAGTGGCTGGAATGTCTTTAAAAGCCTGAGGCTAGCAATGTGAGGACCTGTGGCCTGGAATGCAGCCTTGTATTGCCGGCACAAAAACACTTGTGACTTCTCTTTGAGTGCTTGTATTCAGTTTTGCACTGTAGCTATGCATAGCCCTTTATTCCTCTATAGACTCTGTTTCTTGAAGCAAAAGACCCCAGTCCCCTATTGTCTCTCCCTCAGCTCCGCCTGTGTCTAGCATCCGGCTAGGTGCAAAGTAGGTGATAAGTTAATGAACATTTAACTGAATCACCCTTTCCTGCTCTGGGATAATACCCAATACAAAGTCCCCTCTGCCCTCACGCCTCTACCTTCCAAACACACATTGACACCCTCATCCCAGACTGCAGGTGGCGCTGGAAGAGCTGGGAGGGGTCTGAGGTAGTGGGGGTGAGGGGCTGGGGCCTTGATTTAAACACAGACATCTTCCTGCTAGATTTCACATTGGAAAACAAATCCCAGCTTTTGTTCAAACCCTGGTTCATTGGAATCCCCACCCCTGGGAGGCTGAGGAGCAGGCAAACAGGATTCATGCTTGTCCAAAAGGCTGATCCACGCTTGAGACGTGTTCTCATCAGAGCACTGCGGTCTCACCAGTTAACAAGAGCCCCCACGAAAGTTTCACGCGGCAAACCTGACAGACGTGCTATTTTGCAAATTGTGGCCTGCATTTGCCTAATCCCCTAGCCTGGGCAGATGCATATGAAAGGCCTCCCCAAGGCTGCAGGAAGAAACAAGGGAGGCCTCCCTTCCCCCACCACAGTCAGAGGACTCCAAGCTGGCCATGGCCCATTCCCGCCCACTGGTAGCCTCCCCTTGGTTTGGAAAAGTGGAAGGTGATTGAAGAATAATGTTTCTGTAGAGGTCGCTAAATTTTACTGGCCACAACCTGTGCCAGGTCCTATATTCTTTCATTTCATTCTCACAATCACTTTCCAGGGTTGCTGGTACTTTTCCTGGTTTGCAGATGAAGAGACCAAGAGAGGCTAAGTTGGGGTTAAGTAACTCTCCAAGGTCCTCTATTGAGTAGGTAACAGATTAGGACTCCAGTCAGATCGTGTGGAACGTCCAACTCGTGGTCTCTCCACTACAACGCACTCAAGCCCAGGTAGAATGCAAGAGGCAATTTGGTCTCCTCTCCAAGGCTCCACTCCCACGTGATGCTCCAGGCCTTTCTCTTCCCCTGTCCCCTTTCTCTGGCATCCGCGTTACAATGTCTCTGCATTCTCTGCACAAAGTGAGTTATTATTTTAGAGAGCATGTGGATACGGCTCAGTTGACATTGTTACAGGAATAGACACTCCCAGCGCTGGGAGGTCCGTGAATGTCCCGCTTGTGGAGAAATGAACATAAGCCGTCACTCTGAAGATGTCAGGCCTTAGTAAGTGATGATCCCAAGGCTTGGCTGTCTTCGTGACATTGGATAGTCATTTTGCCATTCTTGTTCTCATTTAGTGAGCCTTGAAGTGTAATAGGTGTGGTTATGACTCTTTAAATCAGTAGTTTCTTACAGTATTTTTGGGATGTAACATCTTAAGCTTGGAGATGGTCTTTCAGATCCTGCAATTAAGACAGAAAATTAAAACTCAGTAAATAGAAACAATTTGTCCACAGGCATGACCAGAACTATGACTGCAAGCTCCCGAAGGCAATGCTTCTTCCACAGACTCATGAAGCTGGCAGATGAGAACACATGACCTCATGGCCTCATGGTGGTCCTATGTCCCAGGTATCAACATCTCCATCATAGGTGAATGAACTGGGGCTAGGGAGCTGTGGTGAGTGGCAAATCAAAGTGATTAGGCTCCCACTTGTTGCTCTGTCCCATAAATGTGCCTTCTCTCCATTTATACTATCTATTTTGGAGTTTCAGTCCTGCATTGACTCACAAGGCAAACGAACATCTACATACTCAAGAAAGGACCGAAAAACCAGGAGTAGTTCTCAGTCTCTGCTTCTGACCTCAAGTACCAATAGGGAAAACATATCCATGAGTAATCTACAGCCTGCTGGGGACCTAAGCTCCATATCCATGGAATAGCCATGTAGACCTCTGTCTTCCTGCACTCAGTCTCCTTAATCACAGCCTGGGCATGAGTGAGCCCCTCAGCTCTTCCCTCAACCTACTCTTGCTGGAACCAGTGACCAACATTACCTTCCACACAAGAGGGCCAGCCAGAAACCATGGGGTCTTAGACATACACAGTCCCTGCCCACAATCAAGACTTTCTGTCAGTTTCAGTCCCCATTTCCCTTCCCCTGTATTCCTTCTGTTTCTCCCTTGGGCGCACTTTCATATTATGTTGGAATGATTGCAATAATCTCCTAAAGAACCTTGTAACCCTCACTTTAGCACCATCATTATCCTCACACCGCACTCCTACCCTCACCAAATCCACCCTCCACATTGCTCCAAGAACAGGTTTGAGAACACGTATTTGTTTCTGTCACTGCTTTGCCTCTTTTAAATCCTTCAGTGACTTTCCACTGCCTTCGGAATGCATTTTCGATCTTGTGGCAATGCTTATGCTGTTACAATTATCTGTCTTCTGTCTTCCACATTGGGAGGTGAGCTCCTTGAGGCAGGCACTGTTGACACATAGAAGATATTCTGTAAATGACTTGAATGAATCGATGAGTAGTAAATAAACACTAAATGGATAGATGAATGGATGGAGGGTCCACCACTAGGCAGGAAGCCCCATTTTCCACAGTAGAGGCAAAGCAGGTGCCCTGGAGATTAGATTCAAAGAAGGAAATATGAGACTGGAGAGATGCAGGACTGTTTTATGACCTTGAAGGTAGATTTAGGATTTAGACAGGTAGAGAGGGAAGCATGGAGATGAGGGGAGAAAGAGAGGAGACGGAATCCTAAGCAAAGAAAAATAGTACAAGCTCAGCATGCAGTGAAGGAATTCATGCCAATGAGGTGAGGCCTAGGGATGGAAATAGAAGGGCAGGTGAGCAGCAAGCTGTGGTGGGGGCCTTGGAGCTAGACTGAAGAACGTGAGTTTCCATCTATCACAGCATTAGGGCTCATGCTGGCCAGTGGTGGAGAGAGGAATAGCTGAAGAAGTGGTGACAGAACCGACTCCCACAAATGTGAGACTGCTGGTGTTTCCTTTGGCTCTCGTTGACTTGGATTTAAAGGAATCTAAATATCCTTTCCCCCCTTATTTTTTTAAGACACTAATTGAACACTTGGGTCCTATAAATAAGTGGTGAAGAATGAACCGGTTTTTGTTTTAATGAAAGGTTAAAACACATTTCTTTGTTTGTTTGTTTGTTTGTTTGTTTTTGGGACGGAGTCTCGCTCTGTTGCCCAGGCTGGAGAGCAGTGGTGCGATCTTGGCTCACTGCAAGCTCTGCCTTCTGGGTTCAAGCGATTCTCCTGCCTCAACCTCCTGATCAGCTGGGATACAGGCACATGCCACCACCCCTGGATAATTTTTTGTGTTTTTAGTAGAGACAGGGTTTCACCATGTTGGTCAGGCAGGCTTCGAACTCCTGAGCTCAGGCAATTCACCCGCCTTGGTCTCCCAAAGTGCTGGGATTACAGGCGTGAGCCACTATGCCCAGCCACATTTAACCTTTTATTGAATGTGCAGTCAACGTCCAAGTCCATTTTTTATCTCTGTAGTGTTCCTGAGCTGTGATCTCCAGGAACAGTGATGCATTGATGTCATAGCCCTGGACAGCAAACACGGTCTCCTCTCTGTTCTGTCCCTGAGGATGGAGTCTGCACGTCTTTGAATAATTAACACTCTTTTAAGTGGACAGAGTCAGGGAAAGGGCTTAGGTGAACTTTCTGCATAGTTTGTTCTGCTGTCAAATGTCAGTTAAACCTTCAGTCTCTTCTTTCCCGGAAGAGACAGGCAGAGGTAGTGCGGCTGAAGGCAAAGCAGCCCTGTCTGGGATTGGGGAGCTGGGCTCTCTCCCTCTCTCTCTTGCCAGCTTTCTGCATGGTCTCAGGCAAGGTTCCCTCTCACCCCAGGCCTCAGTTTCCCCACCTGTGAGAAGCGGTGGATTAAACTCTCTTTTGAGAAGACTTTTGTGCTCTGAAATGCCACTGACGTCTGTGCCGTGTCTCCTCTGACCTCTGCTCTCTATGCTTGTTGGTGAGAGCACTGGAGGGGCAGGAGCCCCAGGTGAAGAAAAGGAAGGACTTCTTTTAAGGAGACATAACTAAGAAGAAAACCTCTCGCCAGGGGAGAAAGAAGGCCAAAGAGCTCTGTCCTTTTCACAGGCTTGACATTTTTATGGGCCTTTGCTGGCCTTGGACCATGAGATGCCCACACAAACACAGGGGAACCCCCCAGCAGCCACTGAATGCGGCATTGTGGCACTGGACCCCACCAGCCAGCAACCTTTGCTTGCAGCCTCCCTTAGGGCAGAGTGGGGAGCAACCAGTCCATCCTGTCAGCTCACATCAAGCTTGGCCTGACAGGATCCAGCACAGAGACCTCCCACGGAGATGGGAAGGAGAGGAAATTAGATTGGAAATTCCCTGACAGCCCACGCTTGACCCCATGGAAAGTGTTGGTTTGGGCTAGAAGAAATGGCACAATTTAGCTTGACCAGGCTGGCCTGTTCAAACAGACTCCAACGCCACAGAGCATTGAGTTAAGCCTCCTACCAAATTCTGACTCTTAAGCAGTTGGATACCCACTGTGTAGCAGCCACAGAGAATGCAAAGGTAAAACATAGGACTAGTGTCTTCACAAAGCTTGCAGTCTAGTGAAAAGAGAAGGCATGCCGACAGTTTGTCATAATCTATCTTGCTAACTGTCATACTCAAGATATACAGAGGGGTTTAGGGGGAACTGAAAATACAGCAAGTGATTCTGAGAAATAGTGAGAGGGAGGAAAATCTTCCTAGAAAAGGGGAAAAGTCCCCTGAGTTTTAAAAGATAACATCCCAACTAGTTTCCCAGTGGAAGAGAAGGGGTTGAAAGGAGCGTTCCTGGGAAACGGCCCAGCATGTTTGCAGCACGGAGAGGTGAGAATACGGCAAGACTGAATCTCCGCACACAGTTCTCAGACGCCGGGGAATAGCGTGCAAGGGTGGAAGGGCAACAGGAGTAACTGGAAGTTTTGTAAGTTGAACTGTGTTCCTCAAAACAATATGCCAATATTCCAAACCCCCAGGACTTGCGCACGTGACCTCATTTGGAAATAGGGTCTGTGTAAATGTAATCAAGTTAAGATGACGTCATACTAAATTGAGGGGAGGCCCTAATCCAGTGACCGGTGTCCTTATAAAAAGAGGAAGATTTGGACGCAGAGACACACAGAGGGGAAGCGCCATGTGAAGACAGAGGCAGAGATTGGAGCGATGCCTGTAAAAGCCAAGAAATGCGCAGGATTGCCAGCAGTCACCGGAAGCCAGGAGACAGGCAAGGCACAGATTCTTCCTCTGAGCCCTCAAGAAAGAACCATTCCTGCCAATACTTTGATATCAGACTTCTGGCCTCCAGCATTGTGGGACCACACATTTTTCACCCAGTTAGTGATCGTTTGCCATAGGAGCTGTGGGAAACTAACACAGTGAGCATATGAGCCACTCTGGGCTCTCACGTGTTGGTGGCCTAGGATGGCCCTGGGTTCCGAGATGCTTCTTATGGAGCTCTTAAAATGACTTAAAAATCCCCATACCCTGACATTCAAGCTGTTACCCTTCCAGCTCCTCTTTCGTACCTGGTGCCTGCTCACAATCCTTCATTAGATTATGAATCCTGATTTTGATAGTTTTTCTTTTTCTTCTTGATTCAGAAAGGTATACTCTCCACAATTATAGAGTCATATTGTGTGAGTTTGGGTGAATCAGTGAACTATCAAGTTGCACCACGTGTCCTCCTCAGTTTCTCTGATTCATCATCCTTTCTTTGAGATTTACAGAATTAGAGTGATGGCAAACTTTAAAAAATGACCTTCAGCTCCTTGCAGACCCATGTGAGCACACAACTATCTTGCTTTCAGACCTGCACCTCCAATTTCATCTCAGTAGAAGAAGTCTTCCCATGAGTATCTCTAGGGCAGGGCCCACCTCCAGTGCTTCCTTCTGATCCTGCACGAGCAAGGTCACCTCCAGGATGTCTGCTCTGTGTTGACTGATGGGGAAACTAAGTTGAAGAAGGCACCCTTAAGAAGCTGGCAGTCTGGCGAAGGCTGGGGCTGGGAGACAGTTATAAAGACCAAGTTGTTTCAGTAAGTTGCAGTTGGCAACACAGGAGATGGATGTATAAGGTACTTTAGACACCAGAAAGGGGGTACCCGGCCCATAATAATGACTTTCATTCTTTATGAGTCAGACACCATGGTAGAAGCTTTACATGCATTATCTTTAATCCTCAACAAGCAAGGTGCGTAGTGCCATCCTCATTTTATAGGTGAAGCAACTGAAAAGGTTAATTAAATAACTTGCTCAAGGTCTCTCACTTGGCAAGTGACAGAGTCACTGTTTGATCTTAGATCTGCCTGACACCCAGGATCACACGTGGATTCTTTACAATACCAGGGTGACTGATGCTCAGGGCACGTTTCATCAAAGCAGGCACTTTAAAATATTCACTGATTTTTCCATATTGTTTTTGTGCTCTCCAGAACATTTAGTTGAAAGATAATGATTAATTTAAACTCACCAAAGTTGCCAACAACCCACTAATTGCTGTTCTTATCTTACTTGACCTTTCTGTATATTGGTCTTGCCTCTTTCCTGAAAATCCTTCCTCCCTTTGACCTTTATAACATCATACTTGGCTAGTGTTCCCTCTGCCTCTTTGGATTTTTTTTTCCCACTTATTCTTTTCTGTCGAGCTCCTTTAAGGCTCTGACTGCTACTCATTTTTTATTTATCATTCTCTAGACCCGTTTCAGGAGACGTCCATGCATCTCACTTATTTCTATTACTGTCATAGTCATGGTTTCCTCATTTATTCCTTGTTGATTTCCAAATCTTTGTATCTAGCATCAACCCCTCTTCTGAGCCCCAGACCTAGATATTCAATGGTCTTCCAACCTTCTCCACCTGAAGCTCCCACAAGCACATCAAAGTCACCACATCCACCTCTGATCTCACCATCCTTCCTCCCAGACTCTGCCTCTTCTAGCCCAGGGAATGGTGTCCCATATCCCACTGTTGGCCAAAGCACCCCTCTCCTTCATCCTTCCACACTTGAACAATCTCTCAATTCTCTTCATTCTGCCTCCTAAATCTCTCAAAAATGCCTAGCTCAGCTATCCCCACAGTCACTACCTTGGGCCTCTCCCCTGCCTTCTCTATCCAAATGATAATTTTTTAAAACTTGTTTAAAAAATTAAACTTAGAGATGATTTGCAAGGATAATGAATAATACAGAGTGTTCCTGTCTACCTTTCACCTAGTTTTCCTAATGTTGGCATCTTGTATAACCATGGTCCAGTTATGAACTAAGAAATTAACATGGTTTACTGAATGACTGTGATGGCCTCGTTGACAGATACTTTGGGTTGCCTATTTGCCTCCTCAGAATTTTTTTTCATTTTTCAGCTTGAAGTGGAAGTGTGCTCATCACTAGGCGATGGATCATGATAGTTCCTTCTAGATGCTACCCTAATCCTTCGCTCTTTCTCCATGATCATTGGGTCATGAATCTGTGTACGTGCCTGCTGTTGTCACTGGACTTAAAAGCAGAACTGACCACTGCATTCTCAGTAGGCACTCAGTAGATATTTGTGATACAAATGAAGGAATGAATGAATGAGATCAGTGTGGTTAGAGCTGTAGATTTGTAGATGGCAACCAAAAAAATGTCACTTGTGAATTAAAAGGTTTGAACGATTGGGGACCCAAAGTCCTTTCTAACACAGAGGCCCAGTCCCAGCACAGGTGGACCTAACGCCATTTTTATCCTCACTCTGACCATCCTTAGTGATGAAGGGCAGGGACAAGCTTGGAGTCCCAGGCTCCTTGAATGTCCTGTCTGGGAAAGCGCCTTGAATCCAATGGTTCCCAGACCGAGTTGGCTGACTCAGAACCTCCAGGGATGTGGCCTGGCAATCTGCCTGGTTAATAAGCTTGCAAGGTGATGCAACACGCAGCAGGAGCTGGCTCAGGTCCAAGAACCAGCATTTGGAAACCCCTGCTATAGGCCAACCTGCTTATTTGCAGACAGTGTGGACAATCTACACATAAAGCCTCCTTCCGGCTCTGACTTTTTTCTGATAGATTTTTCTTTTTCTTTCATTTTAAAATAAGCCTGTGAATTTGGATGTTGTAATATGCATCATGGATATATAGATTATACTTTAAAAAATGCCTTTTAGAAAGTCATATAAACCAAAAAATATCTCCAGTTTCTTAATCTTAAAAATTTTTACTACAAACCTCATTTTGTATAATGTAATATCAGAGATTTTTATCTTAGGAGTCCTGTGGTAGCATTTCATTAGTATCTGATGGGTAAATGATACACATAGGAATCCAGATTTAAGTCTACAATCTTCATCCATTTCTAGTCTGTGTTTTGGACACATGCTAGCCTTTATTTCTACATATAGGATTTACTCATTTTTATTACTAGAATATAGTACAGGTTTATAGACCAAAATAAGTCAACCCTAATGTTCACACCTCTCCAGAATAATACGTCACTGTCTAAGGAAGCCAAATTGCAGATTTTCCACACTTTGAAATACCCAATATTCTGTAATGGTTTGGCTGGTTACTCACTTCATGGAATCAGAGCTATCAAAGGTCAAAACCTGACCTAACCCTGGCTCTCCTTCTCATTCTGGACAAAGTGAATGAAGCCAAGGAGAAACCTGGGCAGCCCCACCATGGATCTGCACAGCCATCGTTGGTGCAGGTGGGCTGCGGGGAGCGGGGAACACAAAGGTTGCTTGACCACCTCAATATTTATCCACCTCAGGCGAGAACAATGCAGCTTCCAAGTCTGCATTTTTTCAACTCAGAGCCCACTTGCTAAGTGCAACCTAGGGTCAAGCCTGTGGCTAGGCATGGGCGGAGACAGTGAATAAGCTGTCACAGACAAAGCTCGCTGTGCAGTGGGGGAGAAGTTCTGGGAGTTCTAATGAACTCAGTGTTTCATGCAACAGTGACAAAACTTCTATAAGTCCCAGGTTAATTTGAAGACTTTAAAGGAAAAGATACTGCTCAACGATCAGAGCAGAATGATTTCATGGTCTGTGGTGCACATTTTCGTTCTTTCTTCTTCACTAGAAAGTATTCCTTTCCAACAAACATTTAAGAAACAATTAAGCCTTCACAGCTAATCAGATGTACATGAAAATGCTTTGGTCACCATTTTTTTCTGGGCAACTGCTGTGACATCTGTTCTATACTACAGGGCTATAGGGGAATAAACCATTTCTATAGCCCTGCTTCCTTTGCCTGTGATGGGAGCATCCCACACCTGGTAAGTGTAACATCCACTGAGAAGCTGTAATTCTTCTGACTTCTCAAAGTAGCTAACAGGCAAGGAGACCCTTTCTAACATTTTCATCTTGGGGCCCCAGACTTGAAATTTGCAACTAATGTTTTCGTTACAGCTGTGACAGGTTTCTTCCTACCTTCTTTTCTTTCTTTCTTTCTTTCTTTCTTTCTTTCTTTCTTTCTTTCTTTCTTTCTTTCTTTCTTTCTTTCTTTCTTTCTTTCTTTCTTTCTTTCTTCTTTCTTTCTTTCTTTCTTTCTTTCACTCTCTCCCTCCCTCCCTCCCTCCCTCCCTTCCTTCCTTCCTTCCTTCCTTCCTTCCTTCCTTCCTTCCTTCCTTCCTTCCTTCCTTCCTTCTTTCATTTCTTTCTTTCCTTTCTTTCTTTTTTATTTTTTAGCAGAGTCTCACTTTGTTGCCCAGGCTGGAGTTCAGTGGCGCAATCTCGGTTCACCACAACCTCTGTCTCCCAGGTTCAAGCAGTTCTCCTGCCTCAGCCTCCCCAGTAGCTGGGATTACAGGCACGCGCCACCATGCCCAGCTAATTTTTGTATTTTTAGTAGAGATGGGTTTCACCATGTTGGCCAGGCTGGTCTCGAACTCCTGACCTTGTGATCCACCTGCCTTGGCCTCCCAAAGTGCTGGGATTACGGGCGTGAGCCACTGCACCCGGCCCCTTCTTTTCTTCTTTCTTTCTACTAGCATGTATTGACCTTATATTATGTACAAGACCCCATGCCAAACTCTGGCTTAGTTGACTGAGAACAGTAATGCAATAAAGTGACTGCTGACCGGTGTGTACAGAGTATTCTGAAAGCACCTGGGCCATCCATGGTTTTGTCCAATAATTATTTACTGGGCAATTGCTCTGCTGTGTCAGAGACATAGAGATAGAGATAAAGTAGAATGAGTTCCTGTTTTCAAAGACCTCACAGCCCAGTCATAACACCTAAATGGAAACAGCTATGAAGCAAGGCAGATAATATTGAATGACATTAAATCCTGATAGTCTATCCACCCATCCTTCCAGTCACTATCCAATCATGCAACAAGCATTTATTAAATATCCACTAAAAGCCAGCTCTATTCTCAGCTTTAGAAATGGAGCATTGAACATAACCAACATATAAACCATAAATAGTAAAAAATTAATAAAAGGGGTTAATTCTAATAGTAAAAAGTTATTCAAAGAGAATAATTCAGGGTGATGTGATAAAGAATACTCCAGATAGAGAGGTCCTAGGAGGTATCTCTGGGGCAATGACATTTGGGTTTAAGGGGTGTGAAGGAGGCAGCCGTGCGATCATCTGGGTGAAGATATAAGCCCAGGCTAAGGGAACAGCAATAGCAAGTGCAAAAGTCCTGAGGTGGGAATAGATTTAGTGGGTTCAGAAAACAGAGAAAGAGCCAGAGTAATTGGTGTGTAATTAGTGTTTAGGGTGGGGAGGAGGCTGTTGTCCTAGAAGAGGATATCTGAGGGAAGGATGTGAAATGAATTATATAGTCTCTTACAGGCCAGGAGAAGATTCTATTTTATTCCTTTTTTTTTTTTTTTTTTTTTTTTTTTCTGTTGAGACTGGCTTTCACTCGGTCACCCAGGCTGGAGTGCAGTAGCGTGATCTCAGCTCATTGCAACCTCTGCCTCCCGCCTCACCCTCCCGAGTAGCTGGAACCACAGGCATGCACCGCCCTGCCTGAATAATTTTTTTTTGCATTTTTTTGTGGAGACGGAGTTTTGCCATGTTGCCCAGGCTAGATTAGATTTTATTCTAAACACACTAAGATGACTTTGAGGAATTTACACTGGGAAGGCCATATTCTGATTTATGCTTTAAAAAACTTGCTCTGAACCCCTCTCTTAGTAATTAATAGTACAAGTATACAAAAAAGTAAATAGTAAAGATATAGATCCAAACAACACAACTTAACTGATATTTATAGAACTTTCCACACCCAATAAGTATAAATATGTATCATTTTCAGCTGTAAATAGAACATTCACTGAGATCAAACATTTGCTGAGGCACAAAATGCATCCAAAATGTTTCCAGTAATTGAAGTCTTATAGAATGTGTTCTTCCAGCAAACAAAACTAAGCTAGAAACCAATTACAATAAGATACCTAGAAAATCCTCCAAATATTTGGAAATTAAATAACATGCTTCACACTTTGACCTGGGTCAAAGAATAAATTAAAAGGGAAGTTAGAAAATATTTTGAGGCCAGGTGAGGTGGCTCACACCTGTAATCCAAGCACTTTGAGAGGCCGAGGTGGGCGGATCACTTGAGGCCAAGAGTTTGAGACCAGCCTGACCAACCTGGTGAAACCTGGTCTCTACTAAAAACACAAAAATTGGCCAAGTGTGATGGAGCACGCCTGTAGCATCAGCTATTTGGGTGGCTGAGGCATGAGAATCACTTGAACCTGGGAGGTAGAGGTTGCAGTGAGCCGAGATTGTGCCACTGCACTCCAGCCTGGGCAACAGAGCGAGACTGTCAAAAAAAAAAAAGAAAGAAGAAAGAAAGAAAGAAAGAGAGAGAAAGAAAGAAAGAAAGAAAGAAAGAAAGAAAGAAAGAAAGAAAGAAAGCAAGAAAGAAAGAAAGAAGAAAGAAAATATTTTGAACTGACTGATAAAGAATATACAATACACCAAAATTTATGGTATGCAACTAAAGCAGTGTTTAGAGGGTAATTTATAGCTTAAATGCTTATATTAAAAAGAAGAAAGGTTTAAAATCAATGATCTAAGTATCTACTTTAGAAAGCTGCAAAAAGAACACATTAAATCTAAAATAGAGAAAAAAATATGAATATAAGAAAAAAGAAATAAATGAAAGACCAGAAAGCAATGAAATAAAAACCGTACTCCAAATAGAAACAATTGGCAAAGCCACACTTTATTCTTTGACAAGATTAATAAACTTTACAAATCCTTATTAACTAATCAAGAAAAAAAAATAAAGTAAATATAAATAACTCATTTCAAGGATGAAAGAGGGAATATCCTATAGATCCTACAGATATTAAAAGGATAATAAAAGAATATTATGAACTCTGTCAACAAATTCAATAATTTATTTCAAGGAACAAATGTCTCAAAAAACATAACTTACCAATGCTGACTCAAGAAGAAACAGAAAATCTAAGCAGCCCAATTTCTATTTAAAAATTTCAATTCATAATCTTATTCAAAAACATTTCCACAAAGAAAACTTCAGACCCAGATGGTCTTACTGGTGACTTCTATCAAATACTTATAGACCCATTTTACAGAAGCTCTCAGAAAAAAAGAAAGGAAATGACCATTTCCCGTCTCATTTTATGAGATAATGTAAAAAAGTTAGTAATCCTAACTTTGAAAACTTGAGAAAGACATTTTTAGGACAAGGATTGTCTTATCCCCACTGCATGGAGGAGCACACTGAGGCTTGGAGTGCTGACACGACTTGTCCCCAATCCTAGGACATGAAGTGGCAGTGCTGGGGCCCAGGTTCCCATCCCAAGAGGTTTTTGCTACCATGCTGTCCTCTGGAAAGTGGCCCGTTCGCAATCTGCAGATCACATCCTGTAGGCAGCAGCTCACACCTGCCGGGGCCAGGAGACGAGACCTGAGGAATGCCCCTTCTCCACTTCCTACCCCTAAAGGAATGTGGATGGTGGGTTTTGCGCCCCATCTCGCCCATTGTGTGAATCTTCCTATTTACAACGAACAGCTGTGTGAGGCCAAAGATATATGTGTGGTTATAGGAAAAAAAACTTCCATATCACATCTGGTTTTGTCATTTGGGCCAATAATCCTGTCTAGGCCATTATGTATTGCTCTGTGTAACAGACACGGCACAGAAGGAATGCTTAAAAGTTTTAACAGGAAAGCAAGTCCCTGCCAAATGAAGATAATGGCGGGATTATAGCTTGGTAAGAGCAAAACTCTGCTCAGTTTTTACTCATGCAGAGACCCAAGCGATGTTTAAACTGAAGCTGGAGTGTTATCGATTAATATTCAAATCAGCAACGTCTTGTGTTTTATCTATGGTCAGAACTTGAAATAACTGCCTCAGTTCCTTGTGACCCTGAAGTTTTGATGTCCTGGGCATGATTTTAGAAGGGGACCATTGGCTAGAACGTGGGAATTTATCTCACAGTGTCTGTTGTAACGGGTTGCCAATCTTCGTGACCTGCTGGGGAACACGGCTTAGCTTCATCTCTCAGCCTTGACCTCTGTCACGTTATGCTGAGGCTTCCTCGTCAACTCTAGGGCCATGGTTTCCCATTGTGTCTTCTGCCTGTAATTTCCTCTCCTGAAGTCTACCTTTCCCAGCTTCACTGGAAGTTGTATTTCTAGGTTGTCTTTGGGTTAAACTACATATTATTAGTACGTCTCTCTAAATTCCAGCCGCAGTGTGTATTACTGACTTTTCAAATTGACATTCTCCAAACTGAGCTCTCAGTGCATCCTCCCTGTCTCCAGAGTCCTTCCTGTTTCAGCTAAAAGACAATTCCATTCATCCAGTTGCAAAAAACAAAAACCTGGTAGCTTTTATTGGTTGGCTGTACCTTTTCTCTCTGTCCCACACCCAATCCACCAGCAAATCTTGTCTCTAACTTTGGAAGAGACTCAGAGTTCTTATCGCTTACCACTTCTATGGCTATCACCCTAAGCAAACCTCCTGATCTCGCATCCGAATGATTGCCAAGAGCCTCCTGACCAGGCTTGCTGGTTTCTCCCCTGCTCTGCTACTATTTTCTTTTTCTTTTCTTTTCTTATTTTTTATTTATTTATTTTTTTTGAGACAGAGTCTTGCTCTGCCATCCGGGCTAGAGTGCAGTGGCACGATCTCGGCTCACTGCAACCACTATCTCTAGGATTCAAGTGATTCTCTTGCCTCAGCCTCCCAAGTAGCTGGGATTACAGGTGCCTGCCACCATGCCTGGCTAAGTTTTGTATTTTTAGTAGAGACGGGGTTTCACCATCTTGGCCAGGTTGATCTTGAACTCCTGACCTCATGATCCGCCTGCCCTGGCTTCCCAAAGTCCTGGGATTACAGGCCTGAGCCACAGCACCCGGCTACTATTATTTTCAAATAGCAGCCAGCGTGTTCCTGTTAGAACTCAGAAGTCAGACCATATAACCCCTGTGTGCAAAATCTGTAATTACCACCTTGCTCAGAGTAAAAGCACCATTCTTGTGTGCAAAATCTGTAATTACCACCTTGCTCAGAGTAAAAGCACCATTCATTATAGTGGCCTGCAAGGCCCAACGCTAGCTGGCCTTGTCTATCTCCCTCAACTCATCTCTACTCTTTGCTCCGGTGCCTCTTCCACTCAGTCACACTGGGCCCCTGCATACTTGAGGCAAGTTCCTAACTCAGGACCTTTGCACGTGCCCTTCCCTCTGCCTGGAGTGTCCTCATGTCTGCAGGGCCCATTCTCTTGCTGCTTTTAGATTCCTTAGCATGGAGGCCTTCCCTGACTACCCAAAATAAAATAGTCCCTTCTACTCAGACCCTCCTTACCCTCTGTTCTTGCTTCATTTTTTTTTTAACAGCACATGTAACAGTCTGATGTCCTGTTTGCTTATCTGATGACACTGACAGTTTATCTTCCCCAGTGGACTATAAGCTCTGTGAGGGCTTGAACTGATTTTATTCACTGCTCTCTCCCAGTGCCTAGAACAGTGACTGAGACCTAATAGGTACTCAATAAATATATTTTAAATGAGCAAATAAATGAACATATTCCTCTAGCCTCATCTCCCAGAGAATCCCTCCCATTGAACACTAGCTTTTAAATGATTTTGATAATGATGATGACAAGCATTCCTTGAAAAAACTGTGGCAGGTACAAAAGAATATTTTAAAACTAGAGATAACGGTTGTCAGTATATATATGTGTGTGTAACATGTTGATTAAAACAAGCAAACAGAAAAATAATATGGCCAAAACATGCACAAAATACATCAGCACAGTGTGAGGAAAGAGTTGATTGGGTTCCAAGTTCTGTGAATTTACAACAATGGGTCCCTGGTCTCAACAGCATCCCAGTGGTAATCACACAGACGAGAAACCAGATGTTGGGTTTCTTGTGCAAAACTTTGTGGTGACATGGGTGGGGTTGCGTTTGGACACCCCCTCCAGGTTCTACCTCCTAAATGTTTTGATTATTTGGCCAGAATAGAAAGCATTCCCGCGAATTATACAGTGCCTATTGGAGTCTGTATTAGGAGAGGGATCGCTCAGGCACAAATGGATCACTCAGGCCCTGGATGTTTCCGGGAAAAGGAAATAGTGGAGTCTCTTCAGTGCTGTTTGACTCTCCCTGTGTCTGGGATTGCCAGATGTTCCAGGACGCAGGTGCATGAGATGGTCCCATTTCCCAGGGCCTTGTTCTGTTTCACGCTGTGTTGGGACATCTCATGAAATCAGGACGTGAGATTCTCCCTGATTATAACTTCCTATATATTCCTCGTAAAAGCGAGTTTTCTATCTGTAGATGACCTACATAAAATCCGTACCCCGAATCCCCTGTGCCCTACAGACAGCTCCTACAAGTCAGGGAGTCAATACTATTAGGAGACAGGCAAGTCAAGCTCTCAGAGTGCCAGCTGGCTACATTTCCTCCTCTGCCCTCAACATTTCCTTCCTCACCCTCAGCCTCTAACCTAGTGATTCTCAAACTTGGCCATGCCTCAGAACCTACTGGAAGGCTTTTTTTTTTTTTTTTTGAGAAGGAGTCTCGATCTGTCCCCAGGCTGGAATGCAGTGGCACTATCTCAGCTCACTGCAACCTCCGCCTCCTGGGTTCAAGTGATTCCCCTACCTCAGCCTCCTGAGTAGCTGGGACTACAGGTGTGCACCACCATGCCCAGCTAATTTTTTTTTCCTGGGACCCTTCCTCATAGCTTCTAACTCAGTAGATCTGGGGTGGGGTTGTGGACTTTACACTTCCAGCAAGTTCCCAGGTAATGTTCATGCTGCTCGTCTGGGATCCTGCTTTAAGAACCACTGGTTTACTTCATCACTTAATGTGAAATCTCTCTTTTATCCATCTCCTCTCCATTCTTACTACTATGAGTGCAGGCCCTCACAGATTTCTCAACTTTTAGAACTTGGAGAGACTTTAAACATAATAACTTTTCATAGAAGTAAAATAGGCTCAAAATCATACGCCAGACAGTGGGAGCTAAGATTCAACTTTAGGTCCTTCAGACCCCTGGAGGGAAGCAGAGTGGCTCACCCCTACATGCTGGGTAGGAGGCCCTGATGCTTGGAGAAGGACAGGCCACTGAGCAAGTCAGCGGAGCATCAGGGACTGATACCCAGCTTCCTTTTTGTTCCTGTTTTGAGACCAAGTCTCGCTCTGTCACCGAGGCTGGAGTTCAGTACCATGATCTCAGCTCACTGCAACTTCCGCCTCCCAAGTTCAAGTGATTCTTGTCCCTCAGCCTCCTGAGTAGCTGGGACTACAGGCATGCGCCACCATGCCTGGCTAATTTTTTTTTTTTTTTTTTTAGACAAAGTCTCGCTTTGTCACCTACGCTAGAGTTCAGTAGCGTGATCTTGGCTCACTGCAACTCCTGCCTCCTGAGTTTAAGCAATTCTCCTGCCTCAGCCTCCTGTGTAGCTTGGATTACAGCTGTCCACCACCATGCCTGGCTAATATTTGTATTTTTAGTAGGGATGGGGTTTCACCATGTTGGCCAGGCTGGTCTCGAACTCCTGACCTCAGGTGATCCACCCGCCTCAGCCTCCCAAAGTGCTGGGACCCAGTTTTCTTAACTAATATTGCTTCTCTTCTTCCCATATTCATCCAGCTGCTTTAATGAACACCTACTAGGGGCGAAGCATGAGATCATCCTTCATTCTGTCAAAATATATTTGAGAGTCACTACTGTATGACACAGTCATTTGTCTTCTCATGAATTCACAGTCTAGTAGGAGACCTGGACATTAATCAAATAGCTGCACACAAAATTAAAGTTGAAGTGTCTTTAGGACTATAAAGAAGATGCACATGAAGCTCTAGTTGCATGTAAGTGGAAAATTTAATGTAGACAGAGGGGTGGAAGACATTTTTCCCAGGAGAATGACAAGTAGTTTCATACTTAAAGGATGAGTCAGCAGTAGCCAGATGAAGAGGTAAAGAAAGGGATTTGTTGGCGGGAGTCGAATGTACAAAGGCCCTATGAGAGGAGGGAGCCCATGAGTATGGGGAGATGGAAGAACAGCAGCCTGGCTGGAGTAAAGAGAGTCTAGCCGGGCACGGTGGCTCATGCCTGTAATCCCAGCACTTTGGGAGCCCAAGGCAGGTGGATCACTTGAGGTCAGGAGTTCGAGACCAGCCTGGCCAACATGGTGAAACCCCATGTCTACTAAAAGTACAAAAGTTAGCCAGGCATGGTGGTGGGCACCTGTAATCCCAGCTACTCGGGAGGCTAAGGCAGGAGAATTGCTTGAACCTGGGAGGCGGAGGTTGCTATGAGCCAAGATTGCGCCACTGCACTCCAGCCTGGGCAAAAGAGGGAAACTCCATCTCAAAAAAAAAAAAGACAAAAAACAAAAAACCAGTCAGGGTCCAGGTGGCATGGAGACACCAGGTTGTGCAGGGCTTCACAGGCCACTAGAAGATGTTATAACTTTAAGAACAATAGAAGCCACTATGGGGAGAGGTGGCATAAAAATCAGATTTGCTTTCCTGGCAGATCCAGGAGGCTGTCGTGTGGAAGAGACAGGAGTGGACACAGGTGGGCAGTGAGGAGGCTGCAGTGATGAGAGTTGGTGACTCACCTCAAATGGCAGTGAGAGACACAAAGCAGCAGACAGAGTCAGGGACCATGAGGACACCATCGTCTCCAGGGCTTGGTAAAGCGTTAGTTCCAAGCAGAGAGGGCAGAGCCGTGGCTGACATCTGGGCTTCTGAAGCGTGTGTGTCATGGAAAGAGACCAATATTTTCTTATTCAAAGCATATTGTATCTACAGTTTTGCTGAGAGCGTTTTCTGCATCATTAAATACTTGTTGAGATGTGATGGTTAGAACACTAGTCATTGCTGGGAAGAACTTCTCACTTTCCAACTTCCCTACCAGATTCTGTGTAGTAAGGACTATTTACTACTTGGTGTGAGGACAGTGTGTTTGGCCATCCTCCCACACCGCAGCCCCTCCTCCCATGCCTTTCCTGGTGCCTCACTTGCTGTCGGTGCTTAATAAGTGTTTGTGGAATGAGGGGATGAAGAAAAGGAATGCCTTTAGGAGTGATGTCTGGGTTCAAACAGCCATTTAGGCTTCCACATGACTTTAGAACTTCGAAAAGTAAGACTAAGTTATTACTTCCAGTCCACCTATTCCTAGTCGAAAGTTATGTGTGACTATTAAGTTTATCCAGTTGGAATCACTGTACGTCAACTTCATTGAAAGAAAGCAGGGAGAGGATGGAATCTTAAATCTGTGGAAACTGAAGCGACCAACTGCCTGAAGAAATCCAAACCAGATATTTCATTAAATTGTCATAGCCCCCAAAACAGAAAGAGCAATTGTGTGTTCCAAATGTAATCATTAGATGCTGCTGAATGAAGCATCTGTAGCCTTCCCTAATGGAAATACATGGCCACTCAGCCATTGTGAAACTAAATTCATCTTATCTAATTTTCCCAGAATTCTTGTGCCCTAGTTTTGGCTATTTACCAATAACCTTGAGGAAGACGTTTCAACTAAATACCTTTCTTCAACAGCTCACAACTTTGAGTCCCTCTGTTTGGAAAACCTAGATTTGTCCATGTGCTCCTTTTACAGATGAGTTGTTTCTTACATATCCCACTCCCTTATTTACTGACCTCTGTAAGATAAATTTACCCATTCATTTCCTCAGTGACCCCTGACGGTCACGTCTCCCCATCTCACGGATGAGATGCCAGTCCGATATGTCAGCTGTGTTTTGCTTCAGCCTGAATTCTGGGAAGTGTTACCATTTCTCTTCCTGAACATTTGCTTTGAAGATAAAGAGAGGATGTTCATCTTCCCCAAGGACCTCCCCGGGCGTTCCTGCCTGTCAGTCTTGTCCTTGCCTTGGGAAATTACATCAGCCAAACATGAGCTGGACGAACAACCCATCAGGTGACTGCACCCAAATGAAGAGAAGCCCAAGGGAAAGTCCTCTGTGGCATCCTTCTTCCCTTTGATACCCAGGCAGTGACTCTAGGAAGGTGACTTATTTTCACTAACACCCCCAGATCAATGTAGTCAATTTTAAAACCAGGCCCACGAGCACTGACGCAGTAAAAAGCGCTGTGGCCTGGTGACCTGGGCTCTGGGTCTGGCATTGTCACTGACCAGCTTTGACCTCAGAAGTGTCTTTACTTCCCTGGCCTCTGGGTCTTCAACTGGAAAATGGGAGCGTTGGGTTGAAGTGGTACTAACGTTTTCAATTATATGTTTACTCCTTTTTTTTTATTATTATATCTCCAACTGCTCTATGGTCTATGTTGAAAGAATTTTGACTTCTCAACACATTGAACTTGTTAAGCAGCAGCCTTTATTTTATTTCTCTTTTTTATTCATCAAAGCATATGCCGGAGCCTCTGATCAACGTGACTGGTTAATCTTCTTCCAGCCAAATAAAACCTCATTGTAAGGACACATGGTTTCTTATAGGATGTTTGAAATTTTGAAAATATGTCACAAATCCCTACTCCAATCCTCATGGACCCCTAAAAATTCTAAGGATCCCAAATGAGGAACAAATGGGCTAAAACATGGTTAGAGAAGCCTCCTGTGTCCAGTATTGTGGTAAAGATGACAGAGCCCCAAAACCCCTATACAAGAAAAGAAAAGAAAAATGTTACAGCACTGGTTTAAATAGCCCAAGCTCAGGCTGTGAAAGCTCAGGCCTTTGTCTTTCTTTTCTGTTGGAGGAGATGGCTTCTATCCATGCTTCCCCTCCATTTAATCTTGCCGGTACCAGAATTCACTGAATAGCTGAGCTGTCTCCAACAATGAATACCCAAAATGATGAAAAACAAACACTCACCTCTCTTTCTGATGGTTTCATTTACCAACTTCCCTAATACTTATGGATCATTCTAGACTTCAAAGAATGCATTTTCTATCTGACTTTATATTTTTAATATAGTGATAGAGTACTTACTGTTTTCCAGGCAAACGGTAGGTACATAGCACATGCTTGCTGAACCAACACCTGTATGAATGGACTCTGTTAAGCGTTTCCACATAGTCCATGCAATTTAACTTTCTCAGCAGCTCTGTAAGATAGGGAGTATTCTTCCTGTTTCCCCACTGAGGAAACTGAGTCTGAGTCAGGTGCTATTAATTGTTCAGAGTCATACAGTTAGTAAGTGGTGAGGCAGGCTTAAACCCAGATCTTTTGTCCACACATTGCTGGGCAGGTGCCCTACAGGGTAACCCCTTGCGGATTCCTGGTGCTCCTTCCTTGGGTGTTTCTGAAGGAGCTGACCCTCTCTCCTTCTCCTCGCCATCACCAGCCCCACCCAGTTCATAAGTCCAACCTCCAGCCACCTTCTGTCTTGCTTCAGTATTCTTTTGGACATATCTTGCCACCCTGATGTTGTCATTCTGCAACATCTTATTTGAAACTGTGGACAGCAATTCCCCCAAACTCTGTAACAAGTTCTTTACAACGTTTTGGTGGGATCCCACAGCAGCCCTGTTAGGAGGAGTCTCTGCAGTCTCCTCATACCCCCCTCACTGGGAAGACAAGCACAGCCCCAGGGCCACCTGGAGGTTCTCTGCTTTGGCAACTGGACATGCATGAATCTACTCCTTCATCACTACACCTGGGTCACTGTCAATTTTAGAACCACGTTACCTTTTTTCCCTCTTTCAGAACCTAGAAGGGGCTGGAAATGGTGGCTCAGGCCTGTAATCCCAGCACTTTGGGAGGCTGAGGTGGCAGATCACAAAGTCAAGAGTTCAAGACCAAACTGGCCAACATTGCAAAACCCCTTCTCTACTAAAAATACAAAAATTAGCTGGGCGTGGTGGTAGGCGCCTGTAATCTCAGTTACTCGGGAGGCTGAGGCAGGAGAATTGTTTGACCCCGGGAGGCAGAGGTTGCAGTGAGCCGAGATCGTGCTATTGTATTCCAGCCTGGGCAACAAATGCAAGACTCCATCTCAAAACAAAACAAAAACCGAGAACTGAAAAGGTCCCTTTTGAACAACTAGTCCAATTCTTCCATGGTTACCCCCCCGACCCCACCTCGCCACATACATACACAGCTATGCCCATTTTACAAATAAAGAAACAGGTCTCTGAACTCCTGGATAAAAAGTGACATCAGAGGACACAAAAAACAGTGCATAACAAATGTTTTTTTTCTTGGGGATTGATAGTGGAGGTGTTTAAAAACATTCCTTTTTCCAGGATAGACGAGTAAAGACCCATGGGCTGGTGGCCCTCAGTATTCATCCTGTTATCAACGTCAAAGCCTGTGTGGGCCCTGCCTCTGTCAGCACGCTAGCTCAACGGCTCAGCACGTGGTGCCGATGGAAATGCTCTGGCTCCACCACTTTGGGGCTGAGTGCCCTGAGACAGAGCCATGGTGAGGCTTCTAGAAGAGAAACAGGAAGACGAAACCTGTTAGTCAAGTATTTCAGCTTAGTATAAAGTACCTCCATGGGCATGTTCATGGCCGTGCATGCATGCACACCAAATACACACACACACACACACACACACACACACACACACAACCATCCTGCCCCTTTGATTCAACTAATTATATCCATAATACATTGTTTAATGAAAAAAAAAATAAGGTCCCAAGGCTAGTGTTTGGGGACAGACCTCCCGCCTTACCTGGTTTGCTGGGAAAATTCCAAGATTTAGAGTTAGAAGAAATGGGAGTAGGATCCTGGCTTTGACCTTGACACAATGTTCAACCGGGGGTGAGTTCCCTTTGGAGTTGTTTCCGATACATAAAATGGAAATGCCACAGCATTGTTCACAATGGTGTTGTGGGCACTAGAACAATAAAGCCTGTAAAAGCTGTTTGCAAACTCTAAAGTGCTGCTCAAACAGGAGTAATTAATACCAGATTTTTACTCCAGGGACTTTCTGGGAAATTCATGTGCTCTCTGGTAAGCTCTCTCTTTCAGCGCTATTCAACACAAGAGGACAGATGTCTTGTCACAGTGCTAGCAGGTGAGGGTGAGGCAGAAATGGGGATGGTGCAGGCCCTGTCCATTCTATTAGTGAGCCCAGGACTACCCTGAGTAGGGACCGCCTCTTGAAGCAGTGAGCTCACCATCACTGGAGATAGTTAAGCACAGAACAGACAGTCACTTTGCAGAGAAGCAATGGAGGAAATCTAAGCATCAACTGGATGTCATCAACTGGAACTGATGACCTTTGAGGTTTCTACAAACTTCTCTGATTTTATGGAAAGGGAAAAGAGAGTTCCATTCAGCAGGGCGCATGGTTTGAGTTCTGCCAGGGGATCATCATTCAAACACAAGACACTGCAGGTCTTTCTTGGGGTCTGTGGATTCATGCTGGGGGAGTGGGAGAGATGGGCACACAGCAGAGCTCTGAGTGACTGCAGGGCAGAGAGGTGCCCTGGGGCAAGGCTGGTCACGGCGTGTTTATGCCCACTCAGTCCACGCTGCTGCTGCTGCTCACCCTTCTCAAGGGTAGTCACGCCCACATGGCTTGCCCACTCAGGAAGCCATGGTGGTTTCCCCATGCCTGATGCCCAAACTTCTCCACCTGATATCCGTCACCCTCCAAGGACTGCCTCCAGCTGACCAGCCTAATCAGCCAAACTGACCCTCTCATGATTACCAGACAAGCCATGGCTGTCCTTCCTGTTTGCCTTCCTCCACCTAGAATGCCTTGCCCCACTTCTTCCACCTCCCCAGTCTCTGCACAGCAGAAGCGCTCATCCTTCTAGGCATTGCTTTAATGCCACCGCCTCCAGGAACTCCCACCTGATTGCTCTCCCACCTATTCTCAAAGCGATTTTTCCCGCTGAGCTCACTTCATCTTTCCTTCTCTGGTAGGGCTTATTCTCGATATTAGAGCTAATTGTGGGTACGTTCTGTCTCCCTCTACCAAAATTTAAATCCCTTAAAGCCAAGTTCTCTGTCCCTCTGTTCCCCAACTCCTACCCCAGCACCTGGCACCTTCCCCAGCACCAGCAAGTGCTTGATGTTGAATAAGTAAATAAACAAATGCACTTCTACTTCCAAACACAAAACCATCAGCAAAACGAACTGATGGATTCATTCTTCTCTCCCTGAGTGCTAGTCTGCAAAATGCTCCATCTGGAACACAGACAGAAGATCTAAGGGATGTCAGCAAGAGGAGATCACTGGAAAATGGGGGATACAGAGATAAAACATCAATTGGTAATGTAAAATCATCTAATAAATGGATCGGTGATTAATCACCAATTAACCACAAGTCCCAGGATAGATTTTCAAAAGGTGCTCAGAGTTATTGGGCCTACCTAATAAAAATTATAGTAATCATGACCTGATTTAATTTTTTCACAGTGTTTTACACCATTCTCATGGGGTATTCAGGCCAAATGCAACCTCAAAGGGAGGAGTTGGGAGTGGTGGTGCGATGGTGCTGAAAACACTCTAGTGTCGGGAACAGAAGATGTGGGCTCTCTCTTAAGCTCTGCAACCAATTTGGTATGTAGGCATGTCAGAAGGATGGCCCTTTCCTTCCCTTTCTAGCCTCCTGTAAATCACAGTGGAACTAGGTGCTCCCTCAGATGAGAGAACGTGTATGGTTTTTCCATCTGCCTTTGCAATGCTTTGGCTGCTTCCCACTGACTTCTAACAAAAAGCCCGCTGGATCTACTTGAACACCGGACAACTTAACAGTAGCACATTGTTGGCCAAAGAAAGGTTGGCTGGTGAAAACTGTGAAATGGGAGCCCTGAGAAAGAGAGGGCTCCATGGACTCATGAGCCCTCTACCCTTCAGTTTTGAGGTTACAGTCACTGGAGATCTTTGAACAGGTTAGTCAAAGCCAGTGGTCCTGGGCTGGAGTTCCTCGCTCTGCCATTTTGTCTTCTGGTGTCTCAGGGGTCCCACAGATAAACTGAGGCAACACCTTTCAGTCAGGCTCCTGGATTGCATATTTGCTAAGCCGGCCACAAACACGGCTTGGCCTTCCTCAGAACCCAGCGGTGGGAAGTAGTCCTCTGCAGCGCGAGGAAGAAAACCAGGGATGTGCCTCACCCTCTGCCACCCACTGCCCAGTGCAAATACAGTACCCATCCCTCAGCAGCAAGTAATTAGACGTTCTCAGGGTGGCCTGTAAATTCTTCACTTCTCTCTTTGGGAGGTAGAAAGAAAAGGAATTCCTACTGAATATTTCTCTATTTTTCTATCTGTGGGTGAATGTGGGTTGAGAGACTGTGTGTGTGTAAGCATGCCCCCCAACCCTGTGCCTTACACAACTAGGTATTTACACACCAGATGATCCCTGCAGGGAAAGGCAAGTCCCCAGCTGCTGTGGAATTTTAAGAGATCTTTCTGGAATGCCCTTATGGGATGTCTGGTTCTAATTGCCTCCATCAGCCAGAGCTGGCGAGCTGGCAGGAGCAATGAGAGGTGAAATTGAACAGATTCCAGTTCACATCAGACCCCCAGCCCTGCCAGAGTCCCCCCAGGGCCAGAAAAGAGAACAAATGTGGCCAAGACGGTGGGTGTGGTGTGGTGGAAAGAACACTCGGCTGGAAGTTGGAAGGCGCAGACTGCAGCCCAGCCCTGCTGCTAACGCCCTGCCTCACTTTGAATCCATCACTTTCCTTCTCGGGCCTCCAGTTTCTCATCTGCTAAATGAATAGTGAGGACTGGCTGATCTCCAAGGCCCCTTGCTAGTCTAAGATTCAGGGACAGAAATGTCAAGTTCTCGTTTCAGAGGGGAGACATTTTCTTCTGAACTTTAAACTCAGGTGCTCTGCAGTTTAGATCTTTAAGAAGAATGGGGAAGGGGCGATTTCATTTCTACCCATTATAACCTACCCTTGTCCCAGCCCCAGCCCCAGCCCCATTCCTTCCTCTTGCTGGCTAGGGGTGGCTGGAGGTCTGAGCGCTGACCCCGCCAGAGAGGCAGCAAGATCCTGTAGTTCCTTAGTGCCCCCTATAGGCCCCAAAGGCAGTCACACTGAAACGGGAGTGTCCATGAAGCCACCTTCTTCCCAGCAACACAGGACTTCTTCTACTGCAGAGCCTCCGACTTTAGAGGCAGGTGACACAAATGGGCCACTAATTTGTGACGAATTTCTTCTCTTTTGAGCCTGTTGTTGTTTTAAGGCTCAGACTAAAACCATTTAACCAACAGCCCCAGCAGGCTGGGATTTGAACACCTCACAGAGGGTCACCAAATATCAAAAACGGAAGCCTTCTAGTCCTGCACTTTCCTACCCAGCCCCTGCCAGGCGCCTCACCCCACTAACCCCTGCCACTGACGCTGCACTTCTCCAGTGACTGCGAGTTCTTTTCTCTCCAAGTCCATCCGGATCAGTTAGGAATTCTTTTTAGCTGGTAGTAAGAGTCCTAATCGGAGTGACTTTGCCAAATTGGGAGTTTCTTTGCCCATCTAAAAGACATCTGTAGGTAGGCTGCAGCCCACAAAATGATCAGTCATTACTAGAGCATAAGTCTCGCATCAGCCCTGTAACCTCATGGGCTACTGCAGAGTCCTCCACAGAGGAACACGGGCAACGCCAAAGGCCAACATAGTGCTCTGCCCACCAAGTCAGGCCCCTTGAAGACCCACCTCATGACTTGTGCTTGTGTCTTATTGGCCATCCTTGCTGCAAGGGGATCTGGAAATGTAGTCTCATCACCACTCCAAATAAAACTGGAATCTGCTACTTAGGAAGAAAGGGGAAATGGACACTGGTCAGCAAGGAACAGGCTCTGCCACACCGCCTGTGTGCCTTGGGAGAAGCACTGAACGGGTGTGCAGCTGTGTAGTTGCCTCTTGCGGATGCTAACTTCCCTCTGTCTGCACAGAAGGCATGGAGCTCTTGTGTGCTGCCTCACCTAGATGTGCTCACCTGATCCAAGAGAACTCCTTGCCTCCTCACGCAGGACCAGACCCTTGCCAAGTTCGTTGGGAGAGATAGTATCTGCCAGATCACTGTCTACTGCAGATGATGCCAGGGAGTAAAACCTCCAAATTCCCCAGAGCCAGGCCTCTCTGGAACTTTTCCTAGAGAGAACCACGCCAGCTCACCTACAATGACCCAAGCCCAACTCCAACACGCTCCCCAACCCCCACCTCCCCACCCACCTCCAGCGCTCTCTGACAGGTCTAGAACCAGTGGGTATCTCTTGCCAGCAGCCTCTGGCAGCTTTGTCCCAGTCTCCCCGCCCCGTAGGGGAGATCCTCAGTCCGTGTTTTAATGCACCCTCACTCCACAGACAGTTCATTGCTTTCTCTCCATTTGTTCTGCTGGGAGCCAAAGCCAGTCACCAGTTCAAAGGAAAAAAAAAAAAAAAACAACTCTTCAATATTTAAATTTGATATTTAAAATTGTAGCTGTAAAACATAGACAAAACTGACTTGGTGTTCTTAGTTTGGCCCAGCTAACACAGCTACTTCTTTTCTTTTTTTTTCTTTCTTTTTCTTTTCTTTCTTTTTTTTTTTTTAGACAGGGTCTCACTCTGTCGCCCAGTCTGGAGTGCAGTGGCGCAATCTCGGCTCACTGCAAGCTCCGCCTCCCGGTTCAAGCGATTCTCCTGCCTCAGCCTCCCAAGTAGCTGGGATTACAGGCATGTGCCTCCACACCTGGCTAATTTTTGTATTTTTAGTAGAGACAGGGTTTCACCACGTGGGCCAGGATGGTCTCGATCTCTTGACCTCATGATCCGCCCTGCTCAGGCTCCTAAAATGCTGGGATTACAGGCTTTCTTTGTGTTTGTTTGTTTGTTTGTTTGTTTGTTTTGAAACGAAGTCTTGCTCTCTTACCAAGGCTGGAATGCAGTGGCACAATCATAGCTCACTGCAACCTCAACTTCCTGAGCTCAAGTGATCCTCCCATCTTAGCCTCCTGAGTAGCTGGGACGACAGGCACATGCCCAGCTAATTTATTTTACTATTTGTAGATATGGGGTCTCCATATGTTTCCCAGGCTGGTCTTGAACTCTCTCAAGAGACCTTCCCATACCAGCTAACTATTAATATTTAATCAGCTGGCTTCTGGTTTTCTGGTCTCAGATGTCTGTGGTCCATCTGGCTTGGAAGGGAGGCCATTTCTTCCATCAGGCTTGGAAGGGAGACTGTTGGTTCCCAGGCTCTGCAACATTCTGCAAATGTCCTTGGACTGCTGCACGGCCACTTTCCTACGAAGAAAACTGAGGCACAGAAAGATTCTCTGTGACAGGTGTCCCTTACCCTGGACCAAGATATTCTGGGTAGAAGAAGGGCCCAGGTGAAGGGAAGAGTAAGCTGGGGGCAGCACTGTGGGCTCCATTTGGGGAACCATTTTCTTTTTCTTTTATTTTTTTTTCTATTTTTAGACGTAGTCTTGCTCTGTCGCCAGGCTGGAATGCAGCAGCACAATCTCAGCTCACTGCAACCTCCAGTTCCCCGGTTCAAACAATTCTCCTGCCTCAGACTCCCAAGTAGCTGGAATTACAGGCATGCGCCACCATGCCCAGCTAATTTTTGTATTTTTAGTAGAGACGGGGTTTCACCATGTTGGCCAGGATGGTCTTGATCTCCTGACCTTGTGATCCACCCACCTTGGCCTCCCAAAGTGCTGGGATTACAGGCGTGAGCCCCTGCGCCGGCCTGGGGAGCATTTTCTAAATCTCCCGGGCATGCGTCAGGTCTTACTGTGTCTCCATCTGTACTTTTCTACTTCAACAGCCATCTACATTATTCAATAACTGCGCCGATTGTTCATTATATGAAACTGCATTCTCTTTCCACAGCATCATTTCACGCAGGCTTCAGTGTCTGCCACCCTTGTTTGACGTGGTCTAAAAGTGCCTGTTCTTCCTTCCTGTCACTTTCATCCATTCAGTTCTCTCCTGAGACTGAACACGTTTGAAGAGAGAGACCCTCAACTATACAATCATACCAGGATTTCCCTGTAAGATGGAGTTTCCAGGAACGAACTCTGCATAAAAGCAGAGACCACCTCTTTGGGAATGTGAGGGAGAGAAATAATCAGCTTCAATTTGTGAAGAACCATTTATCATGAATGCTCTGAAACCACGTCTGTTTTAGATCTTTCCTCCAGCATAATTCAGTGATTGCACATATATCATCGAAGGTTCCTAGACTCCTGGGCTCAGCAGATGGCCCCCCAGAGACCAGCTTTTGCATTTCTCATAGTATACTTAGGCAAAGACAGAGTGTCATTTTAGCACTTTGCTAGTTGGTATTTTTAAAAATATATTTTTGTACTGTTTAATGCTAGGTATTTAATAACTTGAAGTACTTAAAACCCTAATAGCAAGTTGAATTATCACTGCTTTGCAGCCAGGGAAGCTAAAAGAAAGCTTAGAAAAAAATGATTTGGTGCGTGTCTCATCTTCAGTTCAAGGTGGAAGGAGAAACCTGAGTCCTTCGACTGCATCACATTGACAGCACGACTTCTTCCCAGCACATCTGTGTATATTGAAGTGATTATTTAGAAAACTCAGCCAAGTCTCTCTATTCTCAGATGCTCAACTCTAATGCTTCCAAAGCACAAAATCAGAGGAGCTGAAGTAGGGCAGCAGCTTAGTCTGGATAAATCATGTCAGTCCCTGGATGATTACTGTCCTTCTAAAGTAGGGGTCACATCCCCCAAAAAGCAGTGCAAAATCTCTTGGAAAATGTACATGGGAGATGCAAACAACAATGTATCTGCAGTTGTCTCTTAATATCTACGTGGAGATTATCTGTTTAACAAGCATTAACTGAGAGTTTCACCTATTTTTTTTGACAGAGTCTCACTTTGCTGCCCAGGAGTGCAGTGGTGTGATCACGGCTCGCTGCAACCTCTACCTCCTGGGCTAAAGTGGTCCTCCCATCTCAACCTCCTGAGTAGCTGGGACTGCAGGGGTACAACGCTAGGTCCGTTTTTTGGTTTCTTTCTTTCTTTCTCTTTCTTTCTTTCTTTCTTTCTTTCTTTCTTTCTCTTTCTTTCTTTCTTTCTTTCTTTCTTTCTTTCTTTCTTTCTTTCTTTTCTTTCTTTCTTCCTTTCTTTCTTTCTTTTTTTCTTGTAGAGATAAGGTCTCACTGTATTGCCCAGGCTGGTCTTGAACTCCTGGGCTCAAGCTCTCTGCGTGTCTTGGCCTCCCAAAGTGCTGGGATTACAGGTGTGAGCCACCATGCCCAGCCTGCATTGTGTTTTGTCTTGGGTGCACAGTGTAGGGTTCACATTTGGACCACTGGTGCAGAAGAGGGTAAGTTTAAACCCCTTCAAGTCACAAACTTGAAGGTATATACGCCAAGTGAAAAAAGGAGGGAGTTCAATTGTCTCAGAACTATAATCCCAGCACTTTGGGAGGTCGAGGTGAAAGATGGCTTGAGGCCAGGAATTCAAGATCATCCTGGGCAACGTCTCAAGACCCAGTCTCTACAAAAAATCTAAAAAACTTTTAAAAGGGGATAACAGTGGTAAACAGTATAATATATTGATTTTGTATTTAAAAAGGAAAAAGGAATAGGGATACACACGTATGTACTTATTTGTATTATATCCATGACGACTGCATCTGAAGGAATGCACCGGAAGCTGAAAACGTTGTTCCTAGAAGTAGAAGATGGGTGATGGGAGGAAGGAGCAGGAGGGAGAATCTCTACTTTATATCATTGGTACCTTTCTAGACTTTAAACCATGAGAATGTATTACCTATTCACCCAAGAATAAACACAATTTGATTTAAAACATCATGCGACCTGTTCCACGGCAGGGTCAGCGGCTCCAGGTCCCGGGAGTAGGAGAGCAGTAGCTTGGAGAGGGTTGTTTTAGAACCTGTCTCAGCCAGCCTGGCTGAGAGTTGTGACATCCTTTGACCTCAGACTGTGCTCCTCCTGCTACCCAGAGTGTGGCCAGGAGTCACAAGCTCATGTTATTTCTTCAAGCAAATGATGATGTACATGGGTTGCTGTCTGGCATATGGTGCTTTCCCAGCAAAGCAACAGGAATGCTTCTGTTCCTGTCTGGGATCTCACTGAAGAGGGTTGCAGACCAGAGAGAGGACAGCCCAGAACTGGTCATGATGGGCTGGGGAAGTATGTCCTAGGAGGGAGGGCTGAAGCCCGGAGACCAGAGGGCTCGGGGAGCCAGGAGCTGTGATTCCAGGCATCTGAAGGGAAACCAGAAGACAGGTTAGACGAGGGCCGGGTGGACCCTGTGTCCCGGGCAAGCTGCAGACTTCCCAGAGCCCCTTTCCTCATCTGCAACATAGGACAGTAATACCCACAGCAAAGGTATCTCCGGCGTTTTCTGGTTTACGACTTAATGCATGCAAGATGTCTAGCACTTACTAGGCACCCTGCAGAGGTTTCTGAGTCCCATCTCCACCACAGATCATTCCTGTCAAACCACTAAATTTGTTCAGAGTGGCCCCAATGGGTGAAAGCTGCAGGAAAACAGACTTACTCTCCTATTAGAAAAAACTTTCCTATAGACAGCAGCACTCAAAGATGGAGCAATTCTGTCCTGGTGGGCATTTCTCAGATAACAGTGCTTTATTGGAAGAATCTGAAGACTCTTTTTTCCGGGTCTCTAAACTCATGACAAACGAAGTAGGATCAAAGACCCCTGGGCCCCATCTCAGACATGGCCCTTCGTGGCCCCTTCCACCTCACTCTCCTCTCTGGTCCTGTCCCTCCTCCAGCCAGCCTGTGCAGCTCCCAGAAAGGCTCAATTAAGAAGGCATTTCCAGACCTCGCTGCGGCTGGCACCGCCACATTTTTTGCATTCTCTGCCTCTGCGGCTCCTGGAGCCATGAGGTGTGTATCTGCCTGTGTGTGTGTCTCTTATCTACCTCAGGAGAAAAGGACACGAGTCTTGTGACTCAGACTAAGAGCAATTTCCTCCTTTGACTTCACATTTCCAACTGGAGGGACTCTGGGTTCCAGTGATGACTGTGAGAGTGTCTTCTTAGAGCGAATGTCCTTAATTGTGCTCTGACTTTCCAGGGCTTCTGAGCAGGTGCTATTTGGAGTCCATGAGAACTCCAGAATAAGTGAGGTCTGATCCATGCTCCAAACGCAACCACAGTCAAATGGAGGGGACACACACTTATGTTCAGTGTAACTCTCACACCAAACGAACCATGACAAATGCCACAGGGAGCTAAGTGCCATAAAGAATGATTGTAAATGTTAGATATAATGATGGCACATGGTTATGTTAAAGGGAAAGGAGTCCTTCTCAATTAGAGAGGCATGCAGATGTCTAGGTTGTTTTAAAATACTCTGGGGAAAGCCAGGAGTGGTGGCTCATGCCTGTAATCCCAGCACTTTCAAAGTCCAAATCAGGCGGATCACCTGAGGTCAGGAGTTCGAGACCAGACTGGCAAACATGGCGAAACCCTGTCTCTACTAAAAATACAAAAATTAGCCAGGCATGGTGGCGAGAGTCTGTAATCCCAGCTATTCAGGAGGTTGAGACGGGAGAATAGCTTGAATCTGGGAGGCAGAGGTTGCTGTGAGCCAAGTTCACACCACTGCACTCCAGCCTGGGTGACAGAGCAAGACTCCATCTCAAAATAAATAAAAAATAAATAACTCTAGGGAAAAATATCTTAAGTGTTTTGCGGTGAGATGATAAGATGTTTGGGATTTGCTTTAAAATATTCCAGAAAAAAAGGTTGGAGAATAGAGGAACAATTTGGCAAAACATTGATAATTGCCTTTATTAAAGCTGGGGATGGGTATAAGAGAGTTTGTAATATCATATATATATATATATATATATATATATTTTTTTTTTTTTTTTTTTTTTTTTTTTTTTTGAGACGGAGTCTCGCTCTGTCACCCAGGCTGGAGTGCAGTGGCGCAATCTCCCCTCACTGCAAGCTCCGCCTCCCGGGTTCCTGCCATTCTCCTGCCTCAGCCTCCCATGTAGCTGGGACCACAGGCGCCACCACCACGCCTTGCTAGTTTTTTTTTTTTTTTTTTTTTGTATTTTTAGTAGAGACGGGGTTTCACCGTGTTAGCCAAGATGGTCTCAATCTTCTGACCTCATGATCTGCCCGTCTCGGCCTCCCAAAGTGCTGGGATTACAGACGTGAGCCACCGTGCCCGGCCATATCATATTCTCTATTTTTCTGTATGCTTGGAAAATTCCAGAATAAAAAGTTAAAAGGAAATGAATGGTTAACGCTGACAGGAGGTGTGTGGGTCAGGGAGAGCTTCACGCAGTAGGTGAGGCTGAAACTGGGCTTAGAAGATGATTCAGAGATTGGAAGTGGGAGGGATAGACATGATTTGGAAGCTCTTGTTGGCTTTATTTTTTTGTCTGTAAATCCTTCTGTTCTCCTGGGTTTTCATACCAGTGAAAGCATTTCCCCTTCCAGGGTGTGACCTGCCCTTGTTTCAGACACCCCTTCGGATGGGGCCTTGCAGTGAGGCCTTCTTTGGCTGCCAGAGCTGGAGCTGTCATGGCCCTGACCAGGACTGCAGCCCCCACCCCGCTTCCTTCCTCCTCTCTCCCGCTCCGTGCCCCGTCTGGGGAAAATTATCCCAGCTCCAAGTAGTAAATTTAAGGCCTTGGCAGGCCTCCCACAGATGACTCCCAAATTATCCCATTCCAAGGGTGGGAGTGGGGAGGCCAGAAGTTCAGGCCTGAGGCCTTCACCCAGTCGTTTGAGAGCTCCGGGCGCCATCTGCTGACGGCACCCGGAGCTCCAGCTTGGAATGAAGGCAGTGGGTGTGCTGGAATTCACCAACTCCAGAACAAGGCCGGCCTCAGATCTCTGAGAATAAAAGGGATGCACTGTTTGACAGACACCAGGCAGAAAAAGGGAAGAAAGAGGACGTGTGTGCGTGTGCATATGTGTGTGCCCGAGTCTGTGTGCGTGTGGATTTATGCATTTTATGGCGACTGGTTGCTGGGCTGGGGGGTGTTTTGGAGGGTGTGTCGGGATGGTCTGCATGCTTCTGTCATTGTTCCTCAGAGTGAGTATGTGGGCCCATCTCCAGAGTAAAAAGACAGTAAATAAGAGGTAATGAGGCCCAGCTGTATCCCTCCGAGGGAAGTCTCCAGATGTCCTCTCATCGTTAATTCTCAGCCCAAACGTGGGTGATAGGTGACTCGGTTGATTGCATTTTCAGCTGGGGAAAATGAGGCACACGGCATAATCGGAGTCCTTAGTGAGAAGACTGGCTTCACCACAAGCATCAAATAACCTGGAGGCAAGGACCCTGGAGGTCATTTAGTTCAACCTTCTTATTTTGCAGAGAAGGAACCATGAGTTCAATGAAGGGAAAAGCAAAAGAGAGATCCTATTAGATTATCGTTCAAGTCCTTCTCAGCCATGAGTTCTGATGGGCAACTCCCCAACCCAACCAAGCCCAATATTTGTGCCAGGAGGGTCCTGGGCAGCTGCTGTCCTGCCTTGCCCCATCTCTGCTTTACCTCTTCTCTATTTCCTCTCCTGAAAGAACTTCCTGACCCATAAATCCTGAGAGGTTTATTATTTCCTGAGGCATCCCTTAGTTGGAAAATGTTGCTTTGCAGTCGCGGACTCAGGACCACACTGGGGTCCCAGCTCTCAGCGTGGGAGCACAATTTCTCCTGCATGGTAGTGGGGAGGACGCCAGCCTTCCATCCGTCCCAGAGGGGCCACCAACATCACTGCTCTCTACTTACACTTCTATTACAACATCACTACTTACATTTCCTGGCTTCTAACTAAAGCTGCTGAAACACCAGCTCAGAAGCTTCTCTCAGCAAGTTGTAAGAGCAGCCACAAAGTCTAAGAAGAACCAAAGAGCTTGGTTTCTCTCCTCACCAGCTGGAAGGAGGGGGCCTGGGATCTTCCTGTAGTCACGATTATTTCTTCTCTCTAAAATGACTGCTTCTGACTCTAGTCTTTTCCCCTCCAATGTGAATTTAAAAAATTCCTAAAGCACAGCTCACCTCAAAATCCTACAGGCAACACCCCCTTTGTGCATATAAGATAAGTCCAGATACTTTTACGGGTTCTTCAAGCACCTCAAACCATGACCCCATGTCCCTCCAACACCTTCTCTTCATATTTTCCTATGTGCACTGAGCTCCAGCCACATTGGCCCCTTACCTGTTTCTGGTTCCACCCCCAAGGTTGTTCTGCATCTACATTGACCATACTGTCACTCACAGCTCCCTCAACCTCAAATGCCCCTTTCTCTGTCTCTAAATGTTGAGATTCTATTTCCCAAAGACCTATCTCAAATGCCAGCCTTTCCTGGAAGCCTTCAGGGACCTCCTCCCTCCAAACTAAACAATCTCTGTTGAGTCTGCTGGTGGTGTATTTGGTTTGTACCTTTTCACATTCTTCTAGGCTGCCTTATTTTAGGGCTCCTTCTTCCCATTGACTATTCCCCCACTCAGATTCTGAGACCCTGGAGGGCAGCAGCAGTGTCTATAGCGTCTTCCTCTTCCCTTTCATCGCCCCCCTTCCTCCCAAAGATCCAGCAGTGAGGACAGTTCCCAGCAGTGAGGACATTCTCAGGGGTTAGTGGTAGAATTGAATTTCCAAGTAACTTATAAGTGATATTCACATAATCTAATATTTTGACTTTTCCAATCTCTGCTCTCCTCCCTTAGGGCAAATTAACCCAGAAGAATACTTCAGAGAACACAGACAAACTGCCATGCAGTGAAGAGAACGTGGCAGGAAGCCCTGGTATTCTGGAAGAAGCTCTGCCCACTCCAGACAGGATCCACAGGCCTAGTGCCACGTCTGTCTCCAAGGAGATCACATTCTAGAGCCAAGGACCGCCACTGAGAAGAAAGTAACGTGAGCCATCAGAATGCATACCTGGAGCGCTCCAGGAAGGAAATATCAGCCCCGGCATCCTCCATGGTCACACGGAGAGGGCGGGTGTCCTTATAGCTTTGGCCCTGAGATGGGACCTAGAGCTGGACACAGGGTTCTAGTCCTGGCTTTTGCTGTAACCAGCTCCCAGACCTGGAGCAAGTGCCTTACTTGTCTGTATAATGTGGGGGCTAACGTGGATCGTCTTTAAGCCCTCTGCAGGACTGACACTCTGGGATCATAATAAGGACACATACCAGTCAAGCCAGGTTCTTCATTTGAAAACCTTTATACATTTGTTTCTCTTCAGTCTTAATAAAATTAACTCACCTAGAGTTGTATATATGTCAAACTGTTTTGGTCATCCAAATTTTTTATTGTTGGCTGACCTCGAGCCAACAAATCAACAAATCACTTATTTTCTGACCTTTGAAGATGTTTCATAGCTGCCATTTCATGTATCTGAAAAATGAGATGAGAAAAGAATACACATATTTAAGACCAAAATTTTGTTTCTTTTAAATAATTTTTATAATTTTTTTCTAAGAACGATACACATTCGTTTTAAGTAAATTTCCAAGAATGATACACATTTGTATCTTTTCTAAGAATGATACACGTTCATTTTCTGTATTGGAAATACAGAAAGTTATAAAAAAGACAAGTATCTCCTAAAACTCTGCTACCCAAAGATAGATATTAACAGTTTGGTGTAGATTCCCTCAGATCTCTTTCTAGGCATATTTTTTGGATATATTTTTGCAAAACTATTATCCTGTGTGAAGTCTTGTTTAAAAGCCCTGGATTTTTGCATAACAAAATATTATGAATGTCTTTCCATGCCTATAATATTCTATGGTGTTATTTTTAATGATTTCATAGGATTGTATCATATAGATATACTCTATTTTATTTAACCAGTCTTTTATAATCTCATAAATACCTTATTTTCTTTTTTTTTTTATATTTTAAGTTCTAGGGTATGTGTGCACAATGTGTAGATTTGTCACATGTGTATACGTGTACCATGTTGGTGTGCTGCACCCATCAACTCGTCATTTACATTATAAATACCTTATTTTCTTGCGTACATCTAATTATCTTCTTGGATTATGTTCCTAAAAACAGGTTTGCCCAAAGAGATAGACTTTCTCTTTCACCCAGTCTGCCCCTGGCATTCCCAACATGTTGAATGATGGAATGTCAAAACCGGAAGGGACCTTAGACATGAAGATTGATAGATTGTTTAACAGCTGGGAGAGCAGAGGTCCGAAGAGGGCAAGTGCCTTTCCGCAGTTCCCAAGGGAGTTGGCGGCAGAGTCAGAGCAGAGTCCCCGCTCCCTGCCCAGCAAACTTCTCCATATTTCTCTGCCTCCATTAAAGCATAGGGGGCTGAACTGCATCAACTTGAAGCACCCTTTGCAGGGTTTTAAACGTATCTGCAGCAAACCTGGGCATTTACTGAGCTGGCATCTATTCCAGGTAAATATCTAGGCTAAATGCCTGTGTTCACTATGACCTGAATCAACTAGGACACCAACCGTTCACTATCCCAACCAACAGAAATCCCCTCCTAGGGTCAAGATTTCATTTTTTGATTTGAGGGGTAGGACTGAGATGCTGAAAAGTAGCTGCACAGACTGAGCCTTCTGTAATATGAGGACTGGTATGAAGCGGCTTGAAGACTTGGAGATTTAAATGTTCTCATTAAAACGAGAGACAGGTCTGATGTTTGAATCCCCCAGGGTGGGTAGGGCAAGCCCCCACCTTGGCTATGGCCTCTCAGACACCAGAGCCAAATAATCCATTCCTGTGCCAGGTAAGTTCCCCACAGCTCCGGAGAAAGCCTTCCATGGGGCATGGGGTGGGCTGGGGAGGCCCTGCTTATGCTAACGAGGCACTAAATTAACGCATTACATGCCTCATTTAGCACGACTGTGCAAAATCTAAAAGTACTAATAAATTTTCCTTCTGGGGTCAAGAATCATAAAAGGATAGATGATCAACCATTAATTAGCAGAGAAATTAAAGCTTGACGGCTTCTGTTCTATCCCTGTCTTCTCTCAAACGGCACAATTTGTTCTAAATGCTTTTTGAAAAGTAGTCTTTCTCAAAAAAAAAAAAAAAAAAGTGGCATCAGCCAGGGGAAGGGCTTCCTGTCCTCTGTGGCTCTCAGGGTGAGAGGATTTGCATAGAGGACTTTTCTAGAAGATCTGCACTGGGCTTTTGATCAAACGAGAAGAATCTTGCCTTCCTTTATTGACATTTTTTTCTAATAGCTTATACTAGTCATAACTTGTAGAAAAGGACATTCAAGCACTCTAGAGTCTCAATGACACCTGTATTTTGCCAGATGCTGCACAACAGAGACCACTGGGATCTTTGTCTTCACCTATAGTCTTCCGTTTGAATTTGCCAGTGACTACTGAGGACAAATCTGTACAAACACTCGTTGCTCCTTCTCCCCGCCTTTTTTTTTTAAGTATATGCATTTATGTATTACAGAAAATTGTTGTGGGTTTTAATACAGTTCTTAACTGCTGGAGATCGGTCTGCTAGCTCCCATGCCCTCAGTGTGTCTGCTGGGTATAAAGTGGGATACTTGGTTAAGAAACAAAGTAGTGAGGATCATAAAACTACCTATCAGCTACGACACTAAGTACCCGGATGCGAAACAATTTGTACACCAAACCCCTGAGATACGCAGGTTACCTGTATAACAAACCTGCACCTGTATCCCTAAACCTGAAATAATTTTTTTAAATTATACTTTAAGTTCTAGGGTACATGTGCACAACGTGCAGGTTTGTTACATATGTATACAGGTGCCATGTTGGTGTGCTGTACCCGTTAACTCGTCATTTACATTAGGTATATCTCCTAATGCTATCCCTCCCCCCTCCTCCCACCCCGCAACAGGCCTCGGTGTGTGATGTTCCCCACCCTGTGTAAATTTGTTTTAAGTGGTGTGCTGAACAACACTATAGTGTAACTTCCGGGGATAGTAAGTCTCCTTCCTCTCTTCCCCAGGCCTGGGTTCTGGCGGGAGGGGTAGGCGAGTGTCTCCAGAGACTGAGCAAGGGCTGCCCCTGAGGCTTTCCATCGGCCCTGGATCCTCCCAGGCATCTGCCGATAAATGTAAACAAAAGCCCCGTGGAAGGCTCAGCCCCTTTGAATCCTCACGTGTTTCGGTCATGGCTTTGGAGGTATAAATATGCCCAGATGTTTTAAACTTCCCCCTGTTGTATCTAATCACCAGAACAACTGGGGCTTTTGTGCCCCTCCTCCCCCCTCCTGCCGGGAAACGCAGAGAGCCTAATTAAAAGGGCTTTCCTTTGTTTCCCTAATAGCTCTCAGCCCTGGGGAACCCGGAGTATTTGAGCATTCGGTCAGCAAGAGAGACTCTAACATTTAAGGCCCCACATGTGAGAATGCCAGCACCAGTATGTTCAGATGCAGATTAACCCCCATAGGGAGCTGAGGGGCTAGAACCTGAGATGCTTCGAGACCGTAGTTATGGGGAGCATCACCTTGCATGACTCTGCAGCGAGTCAGTGAGTGGCAGTTGGAGGATGGACCCTCCGGTGGTCAAAGGCCAGTTTTCTAACAGCAGTGACAGGAGCGGCTGCTGGCTAATTCATTATAAATAGTCCCATTCTCTCCTTTCCAAGGGGCTTGACATGAGCATCCTCCTCTGGCCTCTTCTCTCCAACCTTCAGCCACCGCCCAGTTCTGGCCCTGCGATAGCTTGAATTAGTCTCTCTCCCTTCAGTCTCCACTGCTCATTGGAATCACTGTAAACCCAGTGCATTCTCCACATTACTGCACAACTGCTTTTCCCAAGACACAGACCATGTCATTCCCTGGCTTGAAATCCTTTCCCAGTTCTTTCTTGACTCTAGAATAAAGCTGCAAAGCTGCAACCTTCTAGGCTTAGCTTCACCTTTCCCCCTCTGGTCCTGCTGGATGTCTCGCCTTCCCTGAGCACCATTTGCCTTTGCTCTTGCTATGCCTTCCATTTGCAAAGCACCCCCCACAGTTGGGCCAGGAAAAATCCAACCCTCCCTTCAAAACCGTGGACATCTCTGTGGTTCATCCTTCCTGGACCTCTGTAGGCAGAGTCGGTTCCCATTCCCCATGTCCTATTCTGTTGAAATAATCTCTGTATGTATTTTTCCTCCAGACTGGGAGTCCTATGAAAAGAAGCGATCTGTCTTTTCCATTCTCATGCCTCCTCTCCCGGACACAGTGTCATTACCCCTGTAAGTATTGTACAGGATAGCAGTGGCATCACATTTTCTAATTTAACAAGAATTTTCTGGGCCACTGAAGGCAACCCTTAACATCAGACATTAGACCTATTTCCCAGAGAACTGCTAGTGAGATGTGAACCTGCAGCGTTCACCAGGCCGTCCATGAGGGGCCGTCCACTCCAGCATGGTGCCTAGCAGGGCATGAGATCCCTTCAGCCCAGACAGCTGCTGAAGCATACACCTCCCTCCTCTCATCATTCCCCTCCAGTCAGAGGACGTTTGCAGAACAGGCCAAAACCGAACATTTTGAGTAGGGCCAAAGAACACCCTAGCTCAGAATGGATGTGGACAGAAAAACATACTGCTTGGACCCCATCTCAAGCCAGTGAATCACCATCTCTGGGATGGGGCCCAGGCCTGAGTGTTTCCAAGCTTCCAATGTACAGACAAAATTGAAAATCACTAGTTCAGTCCAAAATAGTGAGACCCTTGCAACCCACTTGTGAACTGTCAAGAACAGAAACCAAGCAGCCTCTCCTGAAGAGTTCCACAAAATGCCAGCCTTTCCCTGTACTCGAAGGAATCAAACAGACTGGGTTTAGGTGGTTTCATTGTCCAAAATGGGCTGACCCCTTGGTCATAAAGTGGCAGACAGAGGAATGCAGACAAGCTCCTCCACGCTGGGGCTATTCAAAACCGCACAGGATCTGGGATCAAAGGACTGGTACAAACTCACCCTGGCCACTTGCTGACTTTTTGGCCAACTCTGAGTATTGTTTTCCTCATCTGTGAAATCCATTTCACAATAGTTCCTACCACAATTTATGTTGTGAAGATTGGATGAGAGCTGTGAGGGCATTCTGTAAACCATAAGCTGTTAACTGTTGTTATTTCTGGTGCTATTATTAAACATTTCTTAGTGTATGGGAAATAGGGCCCATGTCTTACTCATTTCTGCACGCTTCATGCCGGACATCTGTGCCAGGCTCATGTCCTACCTACAGTGTGTATTGAGTATGTGAATGAATAAATAAAGTAATGAAGTTAGGAGTGAGTGAATGAATGAAAGGATGAATGAACACTGAAGTTCTGGGTCCGAAATCCACATGCCACAGTTTCACAAAAAAACAAAACAAAACAAACTAACAAATAAAAAACAAAGCTTATCCCCTGCCTTCCTGCTAAGCCTTTGGTGAACATGACCCACACGTGGGGCAACTTGACAAAGAAGCAGACATCTGGGGTCCAGAACCACTGTTACAAAAACCACCCTGGACCTAATCTCGAGGCTCAGGAAATGTCTATATCTTTGCAGTTTCTGCTTTTGCACTCATGAGCCTCCCTTCTACGATGCTGCTAACACCAGGCAGGGGCTGGCCACAGCCGAATGGACAAGAACAGGGGTCGGAGCAAGGAGCGTGGGGAAAGTGGAGCCCCATCCACTCTACTCTTGTGCCCAGAAGTGAGAAAGCAGTCCTAGCTCCCACAGCACCAGCCCATGGGCAGAGTCCACCAGACAGAGTTATGGGCAGAGCTGCTGGAGTCTGGGAAAAAGACCCAGATTGAAGTCCAGGGACCACCGCTTGTCTTCGGTGTGGTCTTGGGTAAGTCACTCAATCATTTTGTAAAAAGGGGCTAATAACTCCAGTGTCACAGAGCTGAGAAAAGCACAGAAAAAAATACTTCTGGAAATTCCCAGCAAAATGCTTGGCTTTAAATAGTCCCTTGTTCATTTTTTCAACAAAATTTGTTTATTATGGCTTACCAAGTCCCCAACACTCTTTCAGGACACAGGGCATTCAATAAATCCTTCCCCCCTTGCGTCTTTTCTTCCTCCTTTTCTTTTTCTCAGAGTAGGAAGAGAACGTGGTATCATTTGTTTTAAACATAAAGGTGTGAATCAGTGTAACTGTGACTGTTGTTTATAAGAGAGCTTCTCCCCATCACATGAGCAGAAAAGATGCAGAGAAGATGTACAAACACACACCTATTACCACGGACAGAAAAGCACGCCTATCTTTCAGATGATTTCTCTCAACGGGCTGGAAAAGGGCAAATTACATCAAAACATCTGATTGCAGAGGCCAGCACTTCCCCAGAAGAGACGGGGCCAGATGTGTCCAGACAGTCTAGGAGGGCTGGGGGAATTCGAGGTGCTCCTCCCTGCTCCCGGTTATCTCCCATTTCCTTTGGGAGCCCCGGAGACACGGCCTTCCCAAAGCAGCCTCCGAGGTGGCCTGTGAAGCTTTTGTTCTCGGCAGCAGAGAAATTTCTGCTTCAGTGGCTTCAAACAAGGCTCGCATTAACTCCGGGCCTGCGAAGAGAGCACGTGCAACAAAACCCAACACCGTGTCCCGGCCCTCAGACAAGCACAGAAACAAATGGTGCGGGAATTTTTCAGAATAGAATCATCCGCTCAATGTCACTGCATACATTTACCTACCTCAGTGCCTATTCAGGGGCCCCTTTAAAGGGTGATATCAATAGAGATGGATCAGACAACATCTCTATGGCAACACCTCCACTGAAAAATGACGGCGGCCACAGCCAGAGGAGCGATGACTATTTTTTAAAAATATACACAAATACAACACTACTCACCCCAAAGTGCCCTTTGGCTCTCAGGACATAGGGCTGTGTTTAAGACAACAGTGTAGGAGTTCATGACAAGACTAATTAGGGGCACAAGGGGAGCATGCAGGCTCAGGACCAAGAGTTTGCACAATGAATTAAGACCTGGGGCTTTGGGATACTGAAATTTGTCAACAAAATTAACATTCCCTTTCCTGGAAACTCTCAAGCTGAAGGAGTTTACGAGGACCTTATATTAAGTGTCCAACTTGGAGGGAATTATTAGAGAGAGAGAGAGAGATGGTAAAAACAAATAGTAGCCACCATCAGCCCCTTCAACGGAACTGTAAACCTAGCCAAGGGTGGGATCCCGCCCACTGCTTCTCACGGCCATTCTCCTCTGATGCCTTCGAAGATCAGAATTTGGGGAAGGAGTGGCCTCCGTGACCTCAAAATCAGAAGCCTAGAGGGTCTTTGTGGTTTAAAGGGCTGTGGTAAGAGAAAACCTCAAATAATACTTATATTAAGCACAACCAACAGCACAATAATAAGGAGAAGAAGAAAAGAAAAAGAAGACGTGAGTTCCATTTACACAGGTACTTTTAGGAGGACTTGTATATTGAACGCTTTAGAAAGAAATTGGTCACTGTCTCAGCAAAGCAATTTTCCACTTGTTGGAAAGGATGATAAAAGGAGAACTGTCCTCTCCTCCGTTGCTTTGCGTGTCACAGCACAGAAATGTGAGGGAAACAAGCCCAAGGTCTGGGAGGCTGCTCCTATTTCTCCACTTACTTTTCCCGTGACCTTAGGCGAGTCATTAACCTTGCTTGCCTCTCCCGCTCCCACCAGACACGTGAAGTACCGGCTGCTGATTGTAGAGGAGAGATTCTTTGGCGAGTGCAGAGTTTATATAGAGCGCCCTTTCTACCTGACACATGAAAGAAATGAGCTGTAACAGACGCCAGCGGCAGGTGCAGGACCTGTGAGCTTCACTCACTGTGTCCGTGTTTGGGTTCCTGCGCTTTGAACCACCTTATTTTAAGAAGCCTTGTCAGTGGAAAATGGACTGCAGCTGATGGCTTCTCTCATTTGTGCTGATGTTTGGAGGGCAGGGCTCTGAGTCACTTTTCAGGCCGCACAGGGAATGCTCCACCTCTGGCCCCCACTGTCTGCCTACTTAGGCCCACAAGGCTCCTCAGTGTCCCCTCACCAAGGGCTGACTCTTTTTCCTTGTTCTTTCTTTTTCTTTCTGTTTATTCTTTCAAACTCCTTTTGGGCAGTTGTGAGAACTTCTACAGTAATCTGTGTTCTAAATTTTAGGAACCATAATACAAGCCTGTCTTTTTTTCCTGCACTGGGATGTTCTGAAAGTTAAATGCATAGAAACTAGATGATTAAAACAATTCCATTTCCTAGGATCTATAATTCAAAACAAATACCTCTTACAGAATTTTAAAATTCTATTAACCTAGTTAAAATACCTATTTTATATCCATCTGAGATATAACAAATATTAATTTCACTAATATACATTGGTTTCTCTATTTCACTAATACATATTAGTGAAAATGTCTGCAAAGGCTATGAAAAAGCATGAATAAAGACTCAAAATATTTCATTCAATTTAAGAAAACAACATTAAGTTCAGAAGCAATTAATTCAATTTTGCTTACTCCATACATTTTTGTTTTATTTTAATAAATTATCTCTCCAACATTATTGCAACATAATGCTGTAATAAACCATATTTGTTTTAAGTGGATGATATTACATTTTCTAAAATCATGAGTTTTAATTTTCATAATGTTATTTTTTTCTAGCAAAATCAAACTTTTTCCCATTCTTTCTGTGACGGCAGTCAGTTTCATCCCAGTAAAAAGAGATATATGGCTATTCGGTTCATATCAATTGATGGTCAACACATGCTGAAAGTCCTGTTTTTCAATCTTGTATTTTTTTCATTGAACTAATGACAACTGTCATTTCCATAGGGTTTAGCACTTCACAATATCAGGTGTACATTTTGAGTATGGCAAAATGATTGATTGAGCTTCCATTTAATTTAGCTTTCAAGGATATGTATGTAATCCACAAATACAATTCACAACACAGTTGAGAGCTGATGTAGGCTGGGGGCTGTGGCTCATGCCTGTAATTCTAGCACTTTGGGAAGCAGAGGCGGGCAGATCACCTTAGGTTGGGAGATCAAGATCAACCTGGCCAATATGGCAAACCCCCTCTCTACTAAAAGTACAAAAAATTAGCCAGGTGTGGTGCCAGGTGCCTGTAATCCCAGCTACTCAGGAGGCTGAGGCAGGAGAATTGCTTGAACCTGCGAGGTGGAGGTTGCAGTGAGCCGAGATCACACCACTGCATTCCTGCCTGGGCAACAAGAGCAAAACTCCGTCTAAAAAAAAAAAAAGAGTTGATGTCTACAGTGGCTCTACCATGCTTGTTGCCCTGAGCAGTGTTTAACATGAAAACAGGGCAGCCTGCTACTACTAAGAAGCAGAGGATCTAGAAAGAGGAGACCATCTACCGCCAATCCTTGGCTCTGACTGGAGTAAAGCGGGGGGCCCCTTGCCCCTCTCCCTCTGCTGCCAACCAGAAAATAAAAGGATCATCACTTTCTGAGGTCACACCAAAAAAGACAAAATGTACAAGCACCACCGGGTCCTCTGGGCCCACTCCATCTTGTTACAACTCTTTTGAGGTTCTTGGAGAACCCCATGAGTACAGGAGCCATCAAAGTAAAATGAAAATCACACAATGAAGTTAGGATCAGACACTTAAGGTAGGGATTGTCTACTGATTTGCTCACAACTGGGGACATGTTCATGGACTTGTTGGTTGTATAGTGACATTTGCCCCCACTTCAGGGTATGTGGGTGTGTTGAGGGAGCAGTGGGGAGGTGTCTCCTCACCCTTCTGTCTTAATATGGTCTCATCCAAATAGCTCAGTGTATTAGGTGGTCCTTATATTGCTATAAAGAAACACCTGAGACTGGCTAATTTATAAAGAAAAGATATTTAATGGGTTCATGAATCTGCAGGCTCTTCAGGCAGCATGGTGCTGGCAGCTGCCTGGCTTCCAGGGAGGCCTCAGGGAGCTTACTGTCATGGTGGAAGGCAAAGGGGGCGCAGACACATCACATGGTGAAAGCAGGGGCAGGTTGTTGGGGTGGGGGGGCGGCTACCACACACTTACACAACCACATCTCAAGATTATTCACTCAGTATTGTGAAGACAGCACCAAGCCATGAGGGATCCACCCCTAGATTCAAACACCTCCCACCAGGCCCCACTTCCAGCACTGGGGATTACAATTTATCATGAGATTTGGGTTGAGACAACTGTCTGAACTATATCACTAGGCTAGAACTTGGAGCTCATCAACCTCATTTTACAGATAGAAAAACTGAGGTCCAGAGGGGGCTGTGCCTTGCCCAAGTTCACGCAGTTGGGGGCACTAGAAAGGAGCCAGGTGTGCGGGCTGCACCAGGATATGTTTTGTTTTTTGGATTCACTCCACCATCTTCACCATGGGCTGTATTAGATCCCCATGCCGTACTTTCCACACCACAGTTTCTGCTTAAAGTCACAGCCAATCTCAGCTTACTGAGATTCTTAAAATCCATTTTTGCTCCTTGTAATATCCTGCTGACCTAGCCAGAGAACTGTGAAGGTCATATGAATAATGGATGAGAACATGATTTGTAAGGTGATAGCTGACGCGCACTTGTGAATCACGATTACTCCAGCTCTCCCTCGGCCCCGATCACAAGATTCAATAGCAGCCTCTCCCTGTACAGCTGGTGATGCTGACTCAGCTCTACAGTCCCCAGGAGCCAGAAACAGAGACAGGTTGCATCTGAGGGGAGTCCCAGGCTTCTCCATGTGGCCATTTGGAAGCCAGAAGCATTTCAATGCAGCCAAAAGAGACAAAAAAAGTGGGAGGCACTTATTTTTGCTTGCTTTCTTCTCAATTATCAAGTAATAGCTACCACAGTAATCCCCACTGCATCCGCTGAGGGCTGCGGAATGGGCAAGGGAGGCTCAAGGATGGGTAAGCGCCAGGATTGCAGATTGTCTGTTGAGGATATTTTGACATAGTGACATCCGAGCAGCTGGGTCCAAATGGCTGGCTCACAGCTCACAGCAGTTTTTGTTTTGTTTTGCTCTGTTTTGTTTTGTTTTTGACAGGATCTCATTCTGTTGCACAGGCTGGAGTGCAGTGGTGTGGTCTTGGCTCACTGCAGCCTCAACCTCCTGGGCTCAAGTGATCCTCCCACCTCAGCCTCCTGAGTAGTTGGGACTACAGGCATGCACTGTCATGTCTGCTAATTTTTAAAAATGTGTTTATAGAGACAGGGTCCTGCTATGTTGTCCAGGCTGCTTGAAGCTTTGTTCTGAGAGCAGGCAGAGGCCCAGGGCCCAGAGGACAAGCCAGTTGACCTCTCCAAGCCCCTGGTTTGCTGGGCTTCCAGGCACTAAGCTATACCTCTCACACACAGGGCACACTGCGGTGGCCAGAATAAGTCAGGAGATGCATGCAGCTGCTAGAATAAGAAATGACAAAAACTGTTAAGAGGAAGGGCTAACTAAGTGAGGAGTTTCTGAACCGAGGCCTGTGTCTGTGCCTTGACCTGCCACTCACGGAACCTTGGAATCTCCTTTCTGGGCCTCTAAAAATGGAGATAATAATCCCAGTTCTGCCATGCTCCCAGAGCTGCTGTGAAATAAGTGGGAGAGGTGATAGCTGGAATCATTAGATGAGAAGAGAGTTTCATTTTCTTTCTAACAAGCATCTGCTGCATTTTTTCTGTGTGCCAGGTACTGTGAGGACTTCGGAGACACAGAGATAAGTGACACAACCCCCGTGCCCAGGAAAAGCTGTCAGCATAAGAAATGCCAAGCACGGGTGGCACGGGCTGCAGCAGAGGCTTGGGTCTAGGAGTTTACCTACAGAGGGGGACTCTTTGGAGCCGAGGCATGAGTATCGTTCCACACCAACAGATGGAACACTTAGGAAGAGCAGCTCAGCGGGACCAGAGGAGCCAGGGAAGGCCTCGGGGTGGGTGGGAGATGGGAGGTGACTACACCATTTGCAGTACTGATTTTATGACCACTCCAAAAATCTTTACTCATTCGATCCCTAAAAAGTAGATTCTGTGATTATCTTCATTCTACCAATAAGGACACTGAGGCACAGAGAAGTTAAGATACCTGGCCATCCCCAAGTGAGCCAGCAAGTGGCAGGGTTGGGATTCCAAGCCGGGCAGCCTGGCTCTAAATTAGCCATAAAAAAGGGAGGTGGGTATAATTACAAGAATCACGGGGAGCTAGAGATGGCATCCTATAAGGAAAAGAGATTTTGCTGTTTTTGTTTCATTGTGTTGGTGTTTTTCGTTATTTTTGATTGTAAGATTAAATTAATAGCTTCAAAATCAGTTACCAACACAGAGGTCGTGGGTCCACTTGTGCTCAGCCTTACAACTGCCAGTTCTGTCCCGGAGTTCACTGAGATGGGCCAGCCCAAGGCCAAGGTGTATGACAGCAGACTTCTGAGTCCTGGAGGCCTCCGTGTTCCCCCTTCTTCCTCAGCTGGGCTGTCATCTACTCTCCCTCCACCCACCTCTCTTGGCTTCATCATCTCTAAAGCACTGAATTCTGCATCAGCTCAAAACACCTGCGTCTAGGAGTTAACTTACAGGGGGAGCTTTGTGGGCCACAGGCATGGGTTTTATGCCTTTTTCCCCCAAGGTAAGTTATTTATTTAAGCCCTCCCTGCCACACAAAGCAGTGGAAAGTCAGTCCCCTGGTTGTCATTTGATGTGAGTACAGAGGTGAGCTAAAGGTCACTTTTCTACTCCACCTGCAGAGTAATGATTGAAGCCAGCGTGCTGGGCTCATGCCTGGGTAGTTGTCCAGGTTCTCTTTATTCATCTTCATAGCTGGCTGGAAGCCGATTAACTGAGGGTTGTTGACTCGAGCATGGTCACCGTCTCCCCAGGGAAAGGGCTTGGACCCTTGGTGGGGCTAAGGGTAGGCGATAAGCTGGGGTCCCACGTACACACATCATGTGGCTTCAGCAAGGTGTCCAGCTCACTCCCACCCCAGGGGGCACGATGAAGTAAAGGGTCTTCCACATGCCCCCTGAGCCCTCCTCACTGTGGCTGCCCCTCAACCTGGGCTGCCCCTGCTGTGGCCTGGACTCAGCCAGCAGCCCAGGAGCCGGGACCTAGCCACAGGCCACAGCCATCTTCCACCTGGCCCACCACCACTTTTACCCTTTTGCAAGTCCAGAGTCCAGAGTTGCACCAGACACCCAGGAGGTGCTCGTCGGCCACCATCATCTGCACAGCCAAGGGGCACAGAGCTTCTTCCGCATGTGGCCCAGTTTCAAAACACGCTCTGACTGGTAAGCCCACTGATCCCAAGAAACCAGCAAGAGGGGAGTGTTCCAAACCAGGCAGCTATAAAACCAGGCCTCTCCTTTACTTGTTTCTGCCTTAGCCTCTTAAGACATTTGGAGGGAATGAAGAAGAACACAATAAACAAAGAACAAAGACAAGAAGACTCCACTCTAAAGTTTGAAATGGGAACAGAAGGTCAGATTTGAGATAGTTGGGGCAACCAGTCATGTGTTTCTTCACAAAACCTCCATCCCTTGTGGGCAAATGGGACTTCAAGGCCACCAGGAGACAGAGACAGGGGAGCTATTCAGGGCTGCAAGGCCTGTTACCCTATCCTTGCTCTTGAATGACACCATCTTCTACCTCACAAGAGAGCCCTGGGGCCCAGCTTTCCACAAGGCCCGGCCTGCCCATGCCCCTCCCTGCCAAAGCTCTGATCTCCTGCCCAGATTGTCCACACACACACTCCCCAGGATGACATGGTGAAGGCAATCCGTCTGCTGTGACCTTACCGAAAGCCTTGCTTTCTGCTTGGCAGATGTGATCTTTTCAATTCTCTCTGCAGAGGTCTCTGAAATGGGCTGAGGGGCTGAAGAGGAGGCTAAAGCACCTCCTCAGCTTTGGCTTTTGGGCTGGCAGGGGTTAAAGTCACAGTCAAGGAACTGTGACTTCTCACACTGATCCAGATGCTTACAGGACAACTAGGAACTCATCAAGGCACAGCTCAAATGCCATCTTCTCCATGAAGCTACTTCCAATCGCTCAACGCCACCGGCAAGACAGAACGCCTCTCTTCGTCCTCTGAGTCCTGCTGCCCGTTGAACTCTCGTTACAGCACTTGTAAGTCTGCTTTGTATTCAAATTAGATGGCTACTTCTATGACTCCCTCAACAACTTGAGGTCCTCGAGGAACTGGCGGCACTGGGCTCAGAGAAGACTCTCAGTAAACATTTAATGATAGATTTAATAAAAGAACAGATGAAGCAAATGTCACATTTCACTTACCTCCTGTACACCTACATAGGGAATGTCTTTCGATCATGCAACAAATATTTATGAGTCCTACCATATCCTGGGCATGATTCTCGGTTACAGAAGAAAATGAGGCAAACGGAAATGCATATCCTCATGGAATGTGTGGTTTAGAGGAGAAAAACAAACAATGCGAAGGGAGAAGACAACTACGTAAAATAGGTAGACTGAGAGAGAGCAATAACTGGAAGAGAAACAAGGTGCAGAGAAACACAAAGCAGAAAATGAGGTTACAACAAGCTGAAGTGTGGAGGCAATATGGAACTTACTTTTATCTATGGAGGTTGGGAAAATCCTTATGAGAAAGTAGCATTTGAGAAAGCACTTGAGAGGTGTGAGAGAGTGAGCCATATGGTCATCTGAGAGAGGCGCCGTACAAAGGCCTCAAAGCAGGGACATGCCTCAGGAGCATGTGTAGCTGGGACAGAGTAAATAGTGGCATGAGATAAAGGCAGAGAGATAATGGGGGTACAAGTCACGTAGGGCCTGGTGAGTAGTAGTAGTAAAATAGAGAGTCACTGGAGAACTTTAGGAAGAACAGCATGATTTGAGTTAGGTATTAGCAGGATCATTCAGGCTGATGCGTGGAAAACAGACTGCAGTGGGGCTGTGCAGAAAGCTGGGAGACCACTTAGAGGGGTCTGAGATAATCTAGGCAAGCACCAACATTGAGTTGAGACGAGCTGACAATTGAATTTGCGGCTGAAATTGAATGTGATGTGTAAGAAAAATGGAGGAATTAAGGGAGACTGCAAAGTTTTTGGGCTGGACAACTAGAAGGAAGGAGTTGTCATGAACTGAGATGAAGAAAACTTCAAGAGAAACAGCTCATTTATCATAGACTCTGAGGGCCTCTCCTCCCTCTGGGTTCCTGATCCACATACTCCCTGGGCTGAGGAAGCATCCCATTTTCCCCACTTCTGGAGGGATCTCCAAATTCCTTGTGATTCTCCAGCAGCTTGTCTGCAGCCCAGTGAGCTTGCAGGTCAGCAGCGCTTTATCTGGGAGCAGGCAGAGTCCTAGGAAGGCCACCTGGCAGCCAAGGCCCGGTGTTTCCTCTGCCCAACTCAGAATGCTTGACTGGAGAAGACCCTGCGAGTGTCCTACAACAGCTCCATCATATTATATGTTCTGAGAGTTAGTACACTTTGAAAAGCCCAACTCTAACTAGGACTGACATTTCAAAATCATGCAAAAACATATTTTTATGGTCATATACGAACAAAAGGGCTTATCCCACTTTCCCCCCAACTTTTAATGACATCAAGTTGTTAATTTCCAGGTTCCTTAATTCTACTCAGAATGTTTTCACCTACTTTTTGAAAACTCCCTTATGTCAATTGTATCCAGCATCCTTCAGACCTCTCATGAAGATGTGAGACAGCTACTGGATTCCTCTGTAAGAACAGACAGTGAAGACCCACATGTTGTTCTGCATTTATGATAGTATACACTGTATATTTTCAGTTATACATATTCAATACCTCTGTGCCAGGTCTTATCATATAAAAAATCAGATGTATTAGGACAGTAAAGGCTGACAATTTTGTGATGGTCACAATTAATGACCATTTTCATCAGGGTTCCATTTGCCATAGCTGAGTCTGCTTATGTTTGTAAGAGTCATTCTTGAATAATTTATAAGATTTGAAAGAACTTTATACAAAACTGTCCTTGATAGAGTACTTGAACTGGTAACAGTTTATCCCCCTAAACATTGTTTTTAAACTTTATATTGTTGTCTTCAACCTAAACTCTCATCCTAGGATACAAACAATAGTTATGAATAGTTTGTATCCATCTTTATTTTTTGAACTTGTAGATTAATCCCCATCAGGAGAGAGAGCTGGCTAGCCTTGCAGCAGGTCAGAGGAGAAGCTAGAAGTGGAATCCTGACAGCCTAAACCCCACTGGAGGGGTCTTCTGGGGAAGCTCATGCTCATCCGCTCTGTGGAAGGAAATGGCCTTTGGGTGGGCAGCAGCTTTGCAGATTTCTCCAGGATGTCCACATCAACCGACTTTTCAGATTGTTTGCTTCAGACGCCATGTAGGCTTTCATATGTGTATTTCTTCAGAAATACGGATCTTTTCTGTTTCTGAGAACATACAGTGAAACAGATTCTACAAATCTATACAGTAGCAGTATACATTTCCTCCAAGCGTGCTGCTGGTGTAGAAGAACATGTAAGTACAATGGAATGGCAGAGATTCTATCCTTTATCTATTCTAGCCTCTAATTTTATGGATGCTGAAACTAAGAGGCAGAGAAAGAAAGGGCTTCCCCTTGTTGACGCAATGGTCGGGAACAGGCTGTGCCCAGGCCTCTAAGGTCCAGGCCTCTAAGGTCGCTCCATGCCACCACACTCCCCAGTGCAGTCTTTTCTGATTCTAAACAGTCATTGAACTTTTGACCAAGGTCTTATTTCTCTGGAAATTTCAAACTTACTTAGGAGTGTGTCGCCAGAATAGAAAGGCATCTTTTCAGACTTTGTCCGGTCACACTGGATTAGAAAGTGTCATGCTCTTTCTTTCAGGTGGTCCAAGATAAAACCCAGCCTGGTATATTGACAGGGATGGATGGAAAGGTAAAGGGGAGGGAAACAAATAAACAATACAGCCTGAACTAGAAGGTTGAGGTCCTGGAAATGAGTCCTCATGATGTCTTTTACCATGACGTGATCTAAGAATCATTCTGTCCCATCATGGTCTCTAGACTCAATTTCCACACACATAGGATGAGAAGTTTTCACCAAATGGTCCTTAGTGTTCTGTGTCCAGGGCTCCTTCAATCAAAGAGTACCCTGTCTTTGTCCTTGTTTTCATTTGCCATCACAACCAAGAGTAGACAAGATGCCATCGGAGCCACATGTAGAGTCTTTAGTGTCCTGGGAGTCATTAAAATTCATGCATGCTGAGCCCTCTCACAGACAGAAGGAAGTCCTTTCCTAGTATGTGCTACTGTTGGGAGGGAAATTATAGGGTACAAACTGGGGAGACCAAATCTAGTGTGTCACAAAAGCCTGGTTTGACCATAGCTGCCTGATACGGTTTGGGTCTGTGTCCCCACCCAAATCTCATCTGGAACTGTAGTCCCCATATGTCAAGAGAGGGACCTGGTGGGCGAGATCTGATGCTTTAAAAGTGTTTGACAGGCTGGGTGCAGTGGCTCATGCCTGTAATCCCAGCACTTTGGGAGGCCAAGGAGGGAAGATCACGAGGTCAAGAGATCGAGACCATCCTGGCCAACATGGTGAAACCCCATCTCTACTAAAAACACAAAAATTATTGTTGTTAGCTGGGCGTGGTGGTATGCACCTGTCATCCCAGCTACTCAGGATGCTGAGGCAGGAGAATCGCTTGAACCTGGGAGGCAGCTGTTGCAGTGGGCTGAGATCGGGCTACTGCAATCCAACGTGGCAACAGAGCGAGACTCCATCTCAAAAAAAAAATGTGTTTGAAAGTTCCCCCCTTTCTCTCTTTCTCTTTCTCTTGCCACTTTGTGAAGAAGGTGCTTGGTTCTCCTTCACATTCCACATGTTTGTAAGTTTCCTGAGGCCTCCCCATCCATGCAGAACTGTGAGTCAATTAAACCTCTTTTCTTCCTAAATTACCCAGTCTTAGGTAGTATTTCTATAGCAATGTGAAAACGGACTAACACACTGCCCCTACAGAAGGGGCAGATCCTCTCCTGGCCTGGTCTCAGTAACAGCAACATCTTGTGATTGATTCTTCAGTTTCCTGTTGAAAGTAGCTCCTCAGAGGCATCTCTGGCTAAGAGGACTTTGTGCCTTGAAGAATAAAAACCATGAGTATTCAGGAGCTAATTTATTTCTCTTTTAATCTTTAAGGTCTTCTGTTTTCATCTATTTTAGTCTAATACCAAAAGGATCTGCTTATTTGTGGATTCATTCATTTAATCATTCATTCAACAAATTATTCTTAGATCCTCCTATTTACCAGTCACTATGCTAGACTGGTGCTTCACACAAGGCTTTTGCCTTAACAGAGCTTATAATCTATTGGGAGACGCTAAAAATGAGCAATACATATATGTGTAATTACAAATAATTTTAAGTGCTCTGAAATAAAAGAAGAGGGAGCTGAAGGCAAGAATAACACATGAGACTAATTTACACTAGGCAGTGAGGAAGTGACAACTTATGCTAAGATAGGTTTTTGCAGGTATATTTAGTGCTTATAGGTTTCAGATACAGCCCAGTTTTCTGTTAACGTGGAAAGAGAGATTCGGCAGAAGGTGATGAGTATTATTGAAAACAGTGGTTCCATGCAGTCCAACAACACGTTTATTTCCTGGGTGTAAGAGAGAAAATTAGTAGAATAAGTCTGCCCAGTGCTGAACATCTCCCTTTTTGGGAGTCTGCAGTCAGAAAAGATTGTGTTTAGTAATAAAGCAACCATTTCTTTTTTTATAGTACATGTTGGCCAGTTTCTAGTTAATCCCTATAAACTTTCTCAGTTAAATCATTCAGTCAGCCAAGGCTGAGTGACACATGACTTCCTTGCTTTAAGCAAAGGGGCTTGTTAAAGAATATTACAATGGTTTAAGAGAAATTGGATCCTTCCACTCTGCATCATCAGGAAGACTAATCTTGCAAAGAATTAAAAACACATGGGGATTTCCATGTCTGATCCTGACATAGCAACTGGTACATAACTTGCCTTCACTTTAAACAACTACAAATGGGGACAAAACACATGAGGCAAATGTTTTCAGACACTGAGCAACAGGCAATAGGGGAATGTGATTTGGGAGAGAAGTGAACTATATGAGGTGAGTTCCATGGTCACCCCAGTTTTTTCCCAGGGAAACTCTCCTGCTGCAATAAAAAGAGCGAAGGAGGCAGAGATTGGAGCTTTGGGATACAGAGAGCTGAACAGAGAAACCAGAAGTCCTGCATTGCTGAGGGACATTGGACTTCTGGCCCAAGACGAGCATTTTGAAGATTCAGTTAAGATTCTAAAAAGGTTATGCCTTGAGATGAAGAACTGTGACCCTTACGAGCCAGTTCTAAAACTAAGCTCAATACAAAAATAGATCCTTTCATCAATGCAGGGATGAGGGGGGTAGGGAAGGAATAAAAAAAATAGACCCACTCTCACAAAGAAAAAGAAAAAGAAACAACTCTAACAAGACCAAAATTATATTCCAAACATGTAACTGCCTTCAAGAACAAAATTCAATGTCCTTTAAAAGAAGGTGACAAAATCTGGACTCCCTATATTATCCGTGTCAGAGAACAAACAATAAAAATTGATCAGACCTGTGAAGATGTAGGAAAATGTGACCCAATTAAATTCAAGAAAAAAAAAATCAATCAATAGAAATAGACCCTGAGATGATCCAGGTGTTAGAATTAACACACCAGACTTTAAATGTAAAAGTTATTAACATATTCAGTGATTTAAATAAAAATATAGGAAATCTCAGCAGAGAAATGGAAACATTAAAACGAACCAAACAGAATTACCAAAACTACAAAGAATAATGTGTAAAATTAAAAATTCTACTAGATGAACTTAATAACAGATTGCAGACTACATGAGAATGAATTAATGAACTTGAAGATAGGCCATTTGAAATTATTCAACTTGAAACAGTTTAAAGAGATAAAAAAAATGAAACAGATTTTCCATGATGTGTAGGGAAATACCAAGCAGTCTCACATATATGAAATCAGGGTGTCAGAGGGGAAGAAATGAGAAATGGAACAGAAAAAAATATTTTTAAAAGTGATGGCTGGAAAATTTCCCAGAGTTAGTGAAAACCATTAAAATACCAATCAAAAATGCTCAGTAAACACATTGAATCACAAATACACATGGTGTACACATAAATACACATAGATCTACATTCAGGCATGGGATGGTCAAACATGAAAATGAACAATACAGAGAAAACATTTAAAAGTAGCTAGAGGACAAAAGCACTTTACATACAAGGGGAACAATGATATAAATGACAGCTGAACTCTTCAGAAACAATGAAGGCCAGAAATCAATAAAATGGATTTTAAAGTACAGAAGGAAAACAACAATGTGAAAATAATACCCTCTCAGCTCTGAAGTCGACATCTAGCAAAAATGTCAAAACTAAAGGCAAAATAACAACATTCACCAGACAAAAGTTGAGCAAACTTATCAGGAGAAATATGCTACAAAAAATATTAAAGAAAGTACTTTATGTAGGAGGATAAAAATAAAAGATAGAAACTCAGATCTAAGCAAAGAAATTTAAAATGTCATAAATAATAATGTAAATAAATATAAAGGGATTTATTTACTTTTGTTTAATTTATTTAAAAGGTCATTGGCTGTTGAAACAATATTGTGGAGTTTATAATATTTAACAAAATAGAATGTATATCAACTAAGTGCAAAGAATTGGAGAAGGAAAATGCAGGTGTATTGCTATAAAGTTTGTACATAATACATAAGATAGTAAAATATAAGTTGAAATTAGACTGTGAGAAATTAAACATATTTATTGTAAACCCTAGATAAATTACTGAAAATAGAACAAATATGTATAGCAAATTCAAAATCCAATAGGGCAGTCATTAAATCTTAAAGTTCCAAAACCATCTCCTTTGACTTCATGTCTCACATCCAGGTCATGCTGATGCAAGAAGCAGACTCCCATGGCCTTGAGCAGCTCTGCCCCTGTGGCTCTGCGGGATACAGGCCCCCTCGTGACTGCTTTCATGGGCTGGCATTGAGTGCAGCTTTTCCAAGCACATGGTGCAAGCTGTCAGTGGATCTACAATTCTGGGGTCTGGAGGACAGTGGCCCTCTTCTCACAGCTCCACAAGGCAGTGTCCCAGTGGTGACTCTGTGTCAGGGCTCCAACTCCACTTTCCCTTCCACACTGTCCTAGCAGAGGTTCTCCATGAGGGCCCCTGCAGCAGACATCTGCCTGGACATCCAGGCATTTCCCCACATCCTCTGAAATCAAGCGGAGGTTTCCAAACCTCAGTTCTTGACTTCTGTGCACCCACAGGCTCAACACCGTATGGAAATCACCAAGGCTCAGGGCTTGCATACTCTGAAGCAAGGGCCTGAGTTGTGCCTTGGCCCCTTTTAGCCATAGGTGAGGCTGAAGCAGCTGGGACACAGGGCAGCAAGTCCCTAGGCTGCACATAGCAGTGGAGTCCTGGGCCAGGCCCACAAAACCATTTTTCCACCTTAGGCCTCTGAGCCTGTGATGGGAGGGGCTGCCATGAAGTTATCTGACATGCCCTGGAGACATTTTCCTCATTGTCTTGGTGATTAACATAAAGCTGCTCATTACTTATGGCAAATTTCTGTGGCCAGCTTGAATTTCTCCCCAGAAAATGGGTTTTCTTTTCTATCTCATCATCGGGCTGCAAATTTTCCAAATTTTTATGCTCTGCTTCCTATTAAACGTTTTGTTGTTTAGATATTTCTTCCGTCAGATACCCCAAATCATGTCTCTGAAGTTCAAAGTTCCACGGATCTCTAGGGCAGAGGCAAAATACTGCCAGTCTCCTTGCTAAAGCATAGCAAGAGTCACCTTCGTTCCAGTTCCCAAGAAGTTCCTTATCTCCACCTGAGACCAGCTTAGCCTGGACTTCATTGTCCAGATCACTGTCAGCATTTTGGTCAAAGCCATTCAACAAGTTTCTAGGAAGTTCCAAACTTTTCCACATTTTCCTCTCTTCTTCTGAGTCCTCCAAACTGTTCCAATCTCTGCCTGTTATCCAGTTCCAAAGTCACTTCCACATTTTTGGGTATCCTTATAGCAGCGCCCCACTACTTTGGTACCTATTTACTGTAATTAGTCCATTCTCATGCTGCTATGAAGAAACATCTGAGACT